>NC_133666.1:177977860-178145497 GCF_037893015.1 Macrotis lagotis
TTTTAAAACTAAGGTCTTTCACAGGTGACAGGTTGAGGAGGCAGATTTAGAAAGACCAGTGGTAAAGATACCAAGAATGATCACTTTTATATAGACAAAAAAAAAACCTGCAAGGGCAAGACCCTAGGGTTTTTCTGAACAAAAGGGAACAATTGCTATTTAGTTCACTCAGAGTTAAACTGGGTCCAAACAATGATCAGGTTGCTGGCCAATCTAGGAGAGGCAGAATAAAGCAAGCACCATAAATCTGATGAGTCAATGAAGGGAAAGCTAAATGATAAGAAACAAACTAAAAGGGGATGCCAATGAGGAATGAGACAAGCCTTGTCCTCAGGTAGCTTAGTTTCTTTTTTTTAGGATTTTGCAAGGCAAATGGGGTTAAGTGGCTTGCCCAAGACCACACAGCTAGGCAATTATCAAGTGTCTGAGACAGGATTTGAACCCAGCTACTCCCGACTCCAGGGCTGGTGCTTTATCCACTGTACCACCTAGCTGCCCCAAAGTAGCTTAGTTTCTAAATGAAGGAGTGGTTGCCTGGGAGGTGTATTTTTATTTCAGAATTCTAGAAAATTTTGAGTGGAGCAATAGGAAAGTAAATTAGCACACCATTTCCAGTAGCCAAGGTAGTATTAATTTAATTAGGATTACTAAACTGAAAAGCTAGGGAGGAAGAGACAGAAGCTGAGAAACAATGTTGAAAGCAAAATGATAACTTTCTATAAAGTGAAGCATGACTGAAGCTAACTTAGAACTAATAGATTCTGTGAAGAATTCACCAGTAAGGACACTTCTGTGACAGAGAGAATATCCAAGGAAGACTGGGGAATAGTCAGGTAAAACTGGAGAAAACACTAACATAAATGAAAAGGTTAAAGAAAATACTGGGGAAAGAAGTGAATAATTAACAGTGAAAAGGTCAAAAAGGATACCTATTCCATGCATAGGAAACAGTGTATATAAAGACATGGAAATATAAGATAAAGTAACTTTTTGATTATTATAGCATTTTCTTTGCTGACAGACCTTATGTATCATTTTTCATATTTTTATGCCCTCATCATGTATTATTTTGTGCTACAAACATTTAAATATATTTAATATGTAATATCTATCTATATCTATCTATATCTATATCTATATCTATATCTATATCTATATCTATCTATTATATATATCCTTTTTAGGCTTTCAGGCATGGACAATATCTTATATAAATTTTGTATTTTCTTTAGAACCCAACATAGTGCTCTATATATACTGTAAAACTTTCTAAAATTTAACAAAAGAAAAAAGTGCAAAATGAGTTGGCTTAACCAGTCCAGATCTAAAATTATATTGTAACACATCAGTCATCCAAACTATCTGCTAATGGCTAAGAAATAGAGTGGTGAATCAGTGGGATAAACTAAATGCAAAAGAGACAGCAGGAAATGATTATAGTAATCTGATGCTTGATAAACACAAAGAGCCTGGCTGTTGGGATAGGAATACAATATTTGATAAAAAAAAATTCTGGAAAAATTAGAAGATAGTATGCTAGAAAACTGAATTAGATCAATAATTCATGCCCTATACCAAGATAAGATGATAATAGTTGAAGGATTTACACAGAAAAAATATTATAAGCAAACTAGTAGAACAAGGAATCAATTACCTGTCAAATCTATGGAAAGGGGAGAAATTTATTAGGAAGGAAGAGATGGAGAACATCACTACAAACAATCTGGAAAGTTTTGATTGCATTAAATTAAAGATCTTTTGTACAAACAAAACCACTGTAAACAAGATGAAAAGAAAAGTAGTAAATTGGGAAACAATATTTTTTACAACTAGTGTTTCTGACAAAGGATATTATATTTCTAAAATATATAGAGAACTGAGTCAAATTTTTGAACATCAAGCCTTTCCCCAATTGACAAATGGCCAAAGGATATACAAAAGCAATTTGTAGATGGGGAAATCAAAGATATTCATAGTCATATGAAATTTTTGCTCTGAATCATTACTGATTCGAGATATGCAAATTAAAGTATCTCTGAGGTACCACCTCATACCTCTCAGATTGGACAATATGACCAGAAAGAAGAATGATCAATGTTGGAAGGGATATAAGAAATCTGGGTTGTTGGTGGAGCTGTGAACTGATCCAAACTTTCTGGAGAGAAATTTGGAATTATACCCAAAGGGCAATAAAAATGTGCACAGCAATACTGATACTGGGTATATACCATGGAGAGATCTTGATGAAGGGTAAAAACATCACAGGTACAAAAATATTCATAGCAGCTCTCTTCATTGTGGCAAAGAATTGGAAATCAAGGGGATATCCAACAATTGGGGAAATGGGTGAACAAATTGTGGAATATGTAAGGCATGGAACTCTATTGTTCTATTAAAAATCAGTGGGTATGGGATTTCAGGGGAGCCTGGGAATTCTTATATGAACTGATGTTGAGTGAGATGAGTAGAACCAGAAGGACATTATATAGCCTAAAAGCAACAGGGGGTGATAATCAGCCTTAATTGACCTGCTCATTACAACAGAGTCAATTTTAGTATTTTTGCTATGGAGAATACAATTTGTATCCAGATAAAGAAATGTGGATTTTAAATAAAGACCAAACACTATTACCTTCAATTTAAAAAAAAATGTCGTGTTATGTATTACATCATTTTGCCATTTCAAATATTTTATTTCTTACTCAGGGATAATTTTTTTCTCTCAACACAATCAATTTTGATAAATGCATAGCATCAAAACAATGTATAGATTATCAGATAGTCTTTTGTACAATTCAAAACCTTATCAAAAATGATAGAAACTAGTATTGCATTATAATTGGAAAACAAATAAAATATTTATATAATAAAAAGAAACTAAAACAACAACATACTGTAGGATTCTGGTTTTTATTCCATTTTGTTTTCTCTTTTTTTTTATAAAACAAGTCATCCCATTTTCATTTACAGTTAAAATGACTACTTTTCTATTTGCCTCCATGCCATCTTTCCCCTTTTATATTTTTCTCTTTACATTCCTCTTATTTCCACTCACCCACATTTTACTCCCTTTCCCTTTTAACTTGTCTTTTAAAATTTTATTCACTCATGCCTTTCCCTTTTCTTTTATCAGTCTTTTCATCTCTTTTCTTTCTCTTCCCCTCCTTTTCTGTGGAGTAGAATAGATTTTTCACCCCAACTGGGAATGTGTATTGTTCTCTCTTTGGGAAAAATCTATTGAATAGAATTTACTCAATTTTTGCAACCTCCCTTCTTCCCCTCTAAAATTAAAGATACTTGTGCCTGCTCACCTAGAGTTATTTATAAATCAAGTACTGTTAAGCAGGTACTATCAATCAAAGCTCGATTAATAGATTCCCTGATTTCTTGATGAGTTCAAAATACTATACATCAAAGTACAATCATATATTGATTGATTGTTTGAAATGTAGCGCTGCCTTCCCCTCTTCTCTCTTATTAGAATTTCTCTTTTGAAGAGTTTTGAATTACAATAATTATAATCATTTTTTACCTCACTGCTTTTTCAAGTATCCTCCAAGGACTAACAGTCATCATCAGCCAAAGTGTTGGCTAAAGCCACAAGATTTCATAGATATTTTGTGCCTCTCCCCACAAATATATTTTCTCACACACTCCCCTCTTTAGCTCCCCAACCAGGGTACTTTAACCCTTGGTATGTACAATATGGATTATGTTCAACCCTTCTAGATAAATTCTCACCCTCTACTTCTAAAATCATTTCTGATTTCATCAGCTATATAGTTTCATGGTTCTCACAGTACTGGAATGCTCTGAAGTATTCTCCTAAGAAGTTTACAATTTTAAGTTATGGCAGAGTGACTGAGGACTGCCTAGGATATTATTCCCTTTTCAAAGAAAGTGCTAAACAATGTGAACAAAGAAGAATTAAGAAAGGTCAAAGGAAACTGGGACATATAAGTTCATCATAAACAAACAGGGCTTTTCAAACATACTGATGTCATCTTGGTCCTCTTCAATAGACAGACAAAAGTCAACCATACCCATATCCTCTAAATTTCAGTCTCTTCAATTTTATTCAACCATTAAGCTATCCTTAGAAAAATACAGTTCTCATGCTTTACAAGTGTCATAAGTTCCCTTATATGGTTACTATATAATTTGATGGTTTTGACGAATATTTGCTTTGCTTTGTTTTATTTTCCTTCCCTTTTTATTTATTTCTTTTAATTTCTTTTGTATGCTTGGTGATTGAATTCTCTGTTCAGGTCTAGTCTTTTTATCAGAAAATTGTAGAAGTGTTCTATTTCATTGAGCACCTATATCTTCCCTGAAAGAATATCCTGAGTTTTTCGGCAATAAATTTTAGGATGTGTTCTAAGGTATATTCAGATAAATGGTATTCCATCCAGGGTCTTTGGTCCTTCAATGTTGATACTGGTAAGTACTGTGTAAGTCTGATTGTGTTTCCTTTGTATTGAAATTTCTTCCTTTTTTGCTGTTTGCATTATTTTATCCTATATTTGGGAATTCTGGAATTTGGCTTTTAATAGCCCTTGGAGTTTTTATCTGGGGTGTCTTCCTGGAGGTGTTCGATATATTCTTGTTTTTTTTTTTTTAAGTTTTCTTTCCTTTTTTCTTTTTTTTTTCTGCAAGGCAATGGAGTTAAGTGACTTGTTCCAGGCCATACAGCTAGGTAATCATTAAGTGTCTGAGGCTGGATTTGAAATCAGGGACTCCAGACTCTAGGACTGGTGTTCAATCCACTGGGAAACCTACCCACTCCTCTATATATTCTTGCAATTACTATTTTCTCTTCTTGTTCTAGCATTAGAACAGTTTTCTCTTATAATTTCCAGCAAGGTGCTTTCCAGGTTCAGTCTTGGATCTAGGCTTTCTAGTAGTGCAATGATTTCTAAATTATCTCCCCAGTTCTATTTTCCATGTCGTTTGTTTTAACAAAAGGGTACTTTATTTTTAATTTTCATTTTTTTAGGCTTTTGCAAGGCAAATGCATTTAAGTGCCTTGACCAAGGTCACACAGCTAGGTAATTATTAAGTGTCTGAGGCTGGATTTGAGCCCAGATATTTCTGACTTCAGGGCCACTTAAACACAATTACAGCCCAACTCTTTCACAGGCTAAAGGCTGTCTATGTCTTCCTCTAGCTCCTTCAGCTATGAATAGGGAGAGTAATAACCTGGCCCCAGGGCATAGGCCAACATTGCTCAAAGATAAACATATTAAGCAGCTTCAACCACTCTCTCCAAGCCAAGTGGGAGGGCCCCAAATCAAGGTCAGAGACACACCAGAGAAAGAACTACTGGCTGACCCACTTGGAGTTACTAAACCTGGTGAGTGAAGCCTCAAGAGATCTCAACTCCAAACATGTGTAAGCCAGTCCTTCCCCAAACACAAGGTCTATGGAAAATAAAGTAAGTCCCAGAGGAAAAGATGGTCTATTGAAAAAGTTCCTAGGAGGAAAAAACTCTAACTCAGAGAGACCTAGAACTTATGAGGAGAATATGATTTTATCTTCAGCCCAGAAAGATTTCCTTTTAGAAATCAGAAAGGAGTTTAAAAATCAATTGAGGGCAGCTAGGTGGTTCAGTGGATAGAACACCTGCCCTGGTGTCAGGAGTACTTGGGTTCAAATCTGGCCTCAGACACTTAATAATTACCTAGCTATGTGGCCTTAGGCAAACCACTTAACCCCATTGCCTTGAAAAAAACTTAAAAAAAAACCCCAAGTGGGAAATTTGGGAGAGAAAATTAACACCTTGCAAGAAGAAGGAAAATTACTGCTAAATATAATTGGGTGAATGCAAAAAAGAAAATAATTCTTTCAAAACCTCAAGTAGCCAAATGGAAAACTCTTTCAAAAATACAATTGACCAATTGGAAAAGGAGTTGCAAAACGTAAATGAAGAAAATTCTTCTCTAAAAAATAAAGAATGGAGTCTGTGGAAACTAATGGCTTCATGAGAGAGCAAGAGACTGTTAAACAAAACCAAGAAATCAAAAAAACAATTGAAAGGGGCTGCTAGGTGGCAGTGGATAAAGCACTGACCCTGGAGTCAGGACTACCTGGGTTCAAATCCGGGCTCAGACACTTAATAATTACCTAGCTGTGTGGCCTTGGGCAAGCCAATTAACCCCATTTGCCTTTCGAAATCCTAAAAAAAAAAACAGAAGAAAATGTAAAATATCTCAGCAGGAAAACCAATGACCTTGATAATAGATCATGAAGAGATAAACCTAAGAATTATTGGTTTTCCCGAAAACATTCAAGAGAAAAATACCCTGGACTTATTATTACAGGATTTAGTGATGGAGAACTGCCCTGATATTATAGACTCTGTGGGCAAAATAGTTATTAAAACAATACATCCATCCCACCCATAAAGAGATCCCTAAATGAAAATGCCAAAGAATATTGTTGCCAAATTCTAGAACTATCAAATAAAAGAGAAAATCCTTCAAGCAGCCAGAAAGAAGAAATTTAGATACCAAGGAGCCATAGTAAGGATTATGCAATACCTGGCTGCATCAACAATAGGGTATTGAAGAGCCTGGAATGTGATATTCTGTAAAGCAAGGGAGATTAAAATGCATCCAAGAACGTTATCTGGCAAAACTGAGCCTATTCTTCCAGGATAAAAGATGGGCATTTAATGAAATAGGAAACTTCCAACTTTTCCTGATGAAAAGACCAGAGCTTAATAGAAAATTTGGACTGCAATCAGAATACACAAGGGATATATGAAAAGATTAAAAAAGGGTGGGTGGGTAAAATAAACAAAAGAAAATAAACCATGCAATCCAATAAGATGAAATTAGCCATATCCTTACCTAGGAAAAAAATTTGAATAACTCTCAATAATTGTAATTCTATTAGATAGAAAATAATTAGCTAGAAGTGACTTTTCTGTGACTCAGACAGAATGATTTAAAAGAATACATCCTTAAAAATGAGGACAGTAGACAGATGGGAGGGTTGAAGAGCCTGAATGGGGAAATTTTCATTACATGAAGAGGTACAAAGGAACTATTGTGATAGAGGGGAAGAAAGGAGGATGTGAGAACTGTCTAGTTCTTACTTTCATTAGATTTGGCTTAAAGATGACAAACATATACTCAGTTAAGATAAGGAACTTATCTTACCTATCAAGTAATAAAAGGAGGGAAGGGAGAGGGGAGAAAAGGGGAACTAACAGAAGAAAGGAAAGGAAAGGAAAAAGGAGTAAAGGGAATGGGGAAAAAGGGGAGGGGGTTTGGATATAGGAGGGAAAACACACTGAAGGTGCTGATAATCAGTAACAAAATACTGAGGAATATGGACAAAGGGAAAAAGGAGAAAAATACAGAGGGAAGATAACATGAAAGGCAATAGAATTAGTAATTAAAACTTTGAATGTGAATGGGATGAACTGTCCCTTAAAACATAAGGGAATAGCACAGTGAATTAAAAATCAGAATCCTACAATTTGCTGCTTGCAAAAAATTCATGTGAACCATATATATATATATGTATACATATATATATATATATATATATATATATATATATATATATATATATAGAGAGAGAGAGAGAGAGAGAGAGAGAGAGAGAGAGAGTAAAATTAAAAGGTTGGTACAAAATATATTTTCTTGAACTGAAGTGAAAAAACAGGGGTAGCAACCCTCATCTCAGACAAAACAGTTGCAAAATTAGATAGCATTAAAAGAGATAAGGAAGGATACTATATGCTCCTAAAAAAGTTCCATAGACAATAAAGCAATTTCAATTCTAAATATGTATGCATCCTATGTTATAGC
Organism: Macrotis lagotis; assembly: GCF_037893015.1. Classification (NCBI taxonomy): domain Eukaryota; kingdom Metazoa; phylum Chordata; class Mammalia; order Peramelemorphia; family Peramelidae; genus Macrotis; species Macrotis lagotis. The sequence continues at coordinate 177,985,681 of NC_133666.1, forward strand.
ATCCAAATTCTTAGAGAAGTTGAAGGAGCTACAGGAAGACATAGCAAAACTCTGCTAGTGGGAGACCTCAAGCTCCCTCTCTCAAATTTAGAAGTATTTAAACATAAAATAAACAAGAAGGAAGCTAAGGAGGCAAACAGATTGTTAAAAAAAGCTAGGCATAATAGATCAATGGAGGAAATTGAATGGGGATACAAAGGAATATACTTTCTTTTCTGCAATATGTGGCACTTATGCATAAATTGACCAAGTACTAGGGCATAAAATCCTAATAATCATTTGCAGAAAGGCAGACATAGTGAATATATCTTTCTCAGCTCATAATGCAATAAAAATCACATACAATATTGGGCCAGGAAGATACAGACCCCAAACTAATTGGAAACTAAATAACTTCATTTTTAAAAAATGAATCGAATAAACAACAAATTATAGAAAGATTAATTATTTCATCCTAGATAATGACAATAATGAAACAGCATACCCCAACCTATGGGATACACTAAAGGTGGCTGTCAGGGTATATATTATATCATTAAAAGCTTACAAGAACTAAATATACAACTGAAAGAATTAAAGAAAGTACAAATTAAAACCCCCCAATTAAATACCAAATTAGAAATCCTACAAATTAAAGGAGGAAATAATAATAATGAAAGCAAGAAAATGATTGAACTAATAAATAGAACCAAGTATTTGTTTTATGAAAATACCAATAAAATTGATAAACCACTGGTCAATTTGATTTAAAAAAGAAAGGAGGGACCAAATTGCTATTATCATAAATGAAAAAGGGGTAATCACCATCAATGAAGAGGAAATTAAAGTAATAATTCAGAATTATTTGGCCCAACTCTATGCCAATGACTTTCACAATCCAAGTGAAATGGATGAATATTTATAAAAATATAAGTTAGACAGGTTAAATGAAGAGGGAATTAAATACCTAATAAACCTATTTCAGAAAAAAGAAATTTAACAAGCCATTATTGAACTCCCTAAGAAAAAATCTCCAGAGCCAGATGGATCACAAGTGAATTCTTCAAACATTTAAAGAACATCTGGCTCCAATTCTATATAAAGTCTTTGGAAAAATAGGTGAAGTCAGAACTATGCCTAACTCTTTCTATGACATCAATATGGTGGTGATACCTAAACCAGGAAGCGTTAAAAATAGAAACAAAAGTATAGACCTATCTCCTTGAAGAATATAGATGCAGATCTTAGCAAAATGACTACAAGAAGTTATCACTAGGATAGTGCATTATGACCAAGTAGGATTTATCCCAGAAATGTAGGTTCTATATTAGGAAACAGTCGGTATAATTAATTATATCATTAACAGAGCAATCAGAAATCATATGATTATATCAATAGATGCTGAAAATACTTTTGATCAAATACAGCACCCATTCCTACTAAAAACACTAGAGAGAATAGTAATAAATGGATTTTTTTTCCTTAGAATAATAAACATTATCTATCTGAAATCATCAATGAGCATTATTTGCAATGGGGAGAGGCTAGAGTCATTTCCAATAAGATCAGGGGTGAAACAAGGATGCACATTATCACCACTACTATTCAATATTGGGTTATAAATGACAGCTTCATTAATAAGAGAATAAAAAGAAATTGAAGGAACTAGAATTGGGAAGGAAGAGACAAAACTCTCACTCTTTGCAGATGACATGATGGTATACCTAGAGAATACCACCAAAATTATCTAAAAATCTACTATAATTAGATAATTTAGCAGTCACAGGATATAAAATAAACCCTCTTAAATCTTGATTATTTCTATATATCTCACTAGGAAGATGCAGTAGAAAAGTTAGAAAGATAAATCCTATTCTAAGTAACTACAGACAATATGAAATACCTAGGAGTCTACCTGTGTAGGCAGATTCAAAAACTTTTTGAAAACATTACAAAACACTTCTCACACAAATAAAATCTGATTTAAATAATATAGATAGGACAAGCTAATATAATAAAAATGAAAATTCTACCAAAATTAAACTAATTTTTTAGTGCCCTACCAATCACAATTCCAATAAATTACTTTAATGAGTTTGAAAAACTTGTAAGTAAATTCATATGGAGAAATAAAAATTCAAGAATGTCCAGGGATTTAATGAAACGAAGTTCAAAAGAAGTGCAAAAATTAGCCCTACCATATCTAAATTATATTATAAAGCATCAGTCATCAAAACTGTCTGGAACTGGCTAAAAAATAGAGTGGTAGGTGGAATAGACTAGATGCATAAGCAGTAGTTGATTATAGCACTCTTCTATTTGATAAACCCAAAGAGTACAGATATTGAGATAAAAAAAGTCTTTGATTGTGGCAGCTAGGTGGCACAGTGGATAGAGCACTGGCCCTGGAGTCAGGAATACCTGAGTTCAAATGCAGCCTGAGACACTTAATAATTTCCTAGCTGTGTGGCCTTGGGAAAGTTTTTTAACCGCACTGTCTTGCAAAATAGAATAAAAAAAATTAAAAAAATGCCTTTGATAAAAACTGTTTGGAAAATTGGAAGTTATTATGGCCAAAACTTGAATAAGACCAACACCTCACATCCTGTAACAAGATAGGAGCAAAATGGATACAGGATTTAGATATAAAAAAAAAATATTAAGTAAACTAGGAGATCAAGAAATAGTTTTCCTGTCAGATCTATGGAAAGTGAAGCAGTTTATGACCAAGGAAGAGATGGAGAATGTAATTGTAAATATAATAGACATTCTTGACTAGATTAAATTAAAAAGCTTTTACACAGAGAAAACCATCATAACCAAGACTAAAAGAAATGTAGGAAATTGGGAAACAATTTTTACAACTAGCATTTCTGATAATGGACTCATTTATAAAACATACAGAGAACTGAGTCAAATTTAAAAAAAAAAGACAAGCCATTCTTCAACTGACAAATGGTGAAAGGATATGCAAAAGTAATTTACAGATGAGGAAATCAAAGTGATCCTTAATCATATGAGAAATTGCTCTCAACCATTCCTCACTAGAGAAATGAAAATTAAAGTATCACTGAGGTACCACCTCACACCTCTCAGACTGGCTAATATGACCAGAAAGGACAATGATCAATGTTGGAATGGATGTGGGAAATCTGGGACGCTAAAACATTGTTGGTGGAGTTGTGAGCTCATCCAGCCTTTCTGGAGAGCAATTTGGAATTATGCCCAAAGGGCAAAAAAATGTGTATATCCTTTGATCCATCAATACCACTACTGAGTCTATACCCTAAAGAGATTATGATAAAAGGTGAAAATATCACTTCTACAAAAATATTTATAATAGCCCCATTTGTGATAGCAGCAAATTGGAAATTAAGTGAATGTCCTTCAATTGGTGAATGGCTTAAAAAACTGTGGTATATACATGTCCTGGAAAACTATTGTTCTGTTAGAAACTAGGAGGAATGGGAATTCAGGGAATCCTGGAAGGATTTCCATGAACTGATGCTAAGCTAGATGAGCAGAACCAGAAGCATATTGTACACCCTAAAAGCAACATGGGGGTGATGGTCAACCATAATGGACTTGCTCATTTCAGCAGTGCAATAATCAGACACAATTATGGAGTATACCATCTATATCTGGAGAAAGAACTGTGGAGTTTGAACAAAGACCAAGGACTATTTCCTTCAATTTAAAAAAAAAGTTATCTTATTATGTAATTTTGCTAACTCTCACACTTTATGTTTCTTCCTTAAGGATATAATTTCTCTCTCATCACTTTCAACCTAGATCAGTGTATACCATAGCAACAATGTAAAGACTAAAAGACTACCTTCTGTGGGGGATGGGAGGAGGGAAGCAAGATTAGGGGAAAAATTGTAAAATTAAAATTAAATAAATTCTTTAAAGAAAAAAAGAAAATTTCTTTGGATCTCTTTTTTTCTTAGAAGAATCTGTAGTTTTAATGTCCTTGTGAAGGGAAAAGTTTAGGTAACATGCTTGCTTCACACTGCCATCTTGTTTTCACCCCAGAAAGCTCCAGATTTGCCTATAATATATTTCTTAAAGTTCATGTACTTTTGAACCTAAGTTTTCATGACACACATAAATCCTGGTTCTCCTTTTATCTGTCTGAGTTCTCTTTCTCACTTTTTCTTCGTGAAATTTCCATTTAAATCCCACCTGTTAACTGCGGATATCTCTCAAGGCTTAGCCTTGGGTCCAATCTTCTTATGATATTACCTAATTTCATCATTTCATAAGCTCCTATTGTTTAAGTTATTATTTCTTTGCAGAAGATTATCAGATCCATTTGTCTTGCTCTAACTACTTTCCTGCCATTCAACCTTACTTCACCAACTGTCTGTAGGTAGATATCTCATTAACATATCATGCTATCTGTCCAAAACTGAATTCATTAACTTTCCCTCCAAATTCTTTCCTTTGGTAACTCTCTTGTTATAGTTAAGGAATCAAGAACTGTAAGTTTCACTTACCATTCTCATTCACCACCAATATATAATCTTTTGTAATTTCTTTCTTCACAGTACCTCACATAAATTCTGTTCTCTCGAAAATGATCATTATTTTGATAAAGTCAAACCCTTGTCCCCTCATTCCTGGCCTAGAGAAATAATCTTCTAGATCAAACATTGATCCCTTTTTTTCATCTTGGCCAATCTAATACATGTGAGATGATACCTCATTGTTTTAATTTACATTACTATAATCTATCAATAAGTGCATTTATTCAAGATAGATAAATTTCAAGTTCTCATGTTATTTAACAATTAAATTTTATTTGAATAAAGTTATTAATATACCATATAAAATAAAATTTTATTTATAATAACAGTTTGAATTAAGAAAATAATATTTTCCAATAAGTTTTACAATCAACTGTTTGCCTTCAGATTTTCTACTGTTCTTTCAATTAAAATATCTTGTTTCTGAGTACCATTCAAATCAATTCACACATTAGGAAAACATGGTAATATAATAAATATTTATAAATTACTTTAAAATTAAAAATATGTGTAGTGAGTTTTTGAGATTGATTCTAATTGAATTAAGCAATATGTATTCATGGAAGATATAAGCTTGAATAACTTAACTTTTTCCCTTCCAGGAACAGAAAAGGGACTCATATAAAGTTGGTGCTCAGAGACAGAGAAAGAATTTTGGAACTGAGCACCATGGAAGTTGTAATACCTTCAAAAGTGGTAATTGAAATGTGGAGCAGCTTTTCAGACATAGGTAATATTGGAGGAGAGTTCATGAAAAAAAGAGTAACTGCTTGGTTGTTACCTTCCTCCACTGATATAAAGAGAATATAATGCAACTAGAGCATGGTTCAATTTTTGGTGAACTATCCTCTGGTTAAGAATTCAGGAAGTTGGTGAAGCTCTTTTCAGTCATTTATAATTCCATTCTGAGAGAATCAATGCATAATATAGAATTTTTGGTTATTTTTGCTGTATATTTAATGCTTTGGATAATACTTTAAATGCATTATTTTAAAATTGATTTATTAAATTAATTAATTAATTAATTTAAATTATTTTCATCCACTAGCACACGTATATTTTTAAGTTACAAAATTTCCTTCCACCCTCCCTTCCCACCCCCTCTAATCTCAGCAGAAAACATTCAGGTTAACATGGTACATATATGTTTTGATAAACATGCTTAAAATTACTAATTTTCGGTAAGAGGAATTAGGATTAAGGGAAAGACATAAATAACAGATTTCTTTTATAAAATGTTCATCAGATATAGAAGGGTTGGTTTTTGTGTGTGTCTGTGTTTCATTTCATTTGTTCTTCTTCCTTTCCATGGGGATAATATGCTCACTCCTTAGCCAGTCAAATATAATTATCCTAGCTCCCTGGACTGCTGAGAGGAGCTTCTTCCATCAGGGTTGTTCATCTCACAATATTGTTGTTGATATGTATATTGTTATCTTGGTTCTGTTCTTTTCACTCAGCATCTGATGTCACAAGTCATTCCATGCTTCTTCCTAGAGTCTGATCATTTATGATTACTTATAGAATAATAGCACTCCATAGTATTCGTGTACCATAAGTTGTTTAGCCATTCCCCATTGATGGGCATCCCCTCAATTTCCAATTCTTTGCCACAACAAAAAGATCTGCTATGAATATTTTGGAACATGTGGAAGTTTTTCCTTTTTTATAAGTTCTTTTGAATATGGACCTAGAATTGGAACCACGGGGTCAAAGGGTATGAACAATTTTATTGCTCTATGGGCACAGTTCCATAGTACTCTCCAGAAAAACTGGTTCTGTTCATAACTCCACCAGCAATATATTAATGTCCCAATTCTCCCATAACCTCTCCAACATTGATCATTTTCCCATTTTGCCATCTTGGCCAATCTAATGGGTGTGAGATAATACCTTATTTTAATTTGCATTTCTCTAATCAGTAATGATTTGTAGCATTTTTCATATGAATATATATAGTTTTAATTTCTTCATTTGAAAACTGTTTTTTCATATCCTTTGACTATTTATCAATTGGGGAATGATTTGTGAAGCAGATTCACTATTGATTAAAAGCTAATGAATTTTAAATGTTTTCCATTTGTGTGGGTCCTTTATTATAAAGAGGTTCTGTACATGGGAAGAAGACAGTGCTAAATTTTGTCAAATCAAATACAGAAACAGCTGAATATAGGACCTTTTAGGATAACTTTTTATCTCCTGGGAGACAAGGAAACTATGGTGGAAACTAAATTAAAAAAAAAGTAACTCAGATGACTTTGATGATTAATTTTATGTAAACTTCCTCCAACACAGAACTAAACTGCAATTGCTATTTTTCTCCTGGTCAAAATGAGAGGTATTTTATGTCTGTCTTTTTTTCACATGACTTCATTGACTTATCCTTCTACTCAATATCCCCACAAAGAAAAGGTATACTGGACCTAGCTAAAACTATTAAATTACAAAAAATAGAAAAATGACAATCTTTTCATTTTTCAACATTAAAGAGATAGGAATAAATATTGCAGATAATTTGCATAAATCATTTCATTTGTGATAATTGCCTTAAACAATTTAGTTCTTAGAAAGTTGTGATGACATGAAAAGTCAAAATTATTGTTTTCAATTTATACTTCTCAAAATAGATTTAAGAACTTAAGCTATATATATATAAATTTCTTTTGGTGATACTAACAAAATTAAAATCTGGTATTATTGATTTTTAATTCATAAATATGTTCACTAAATAATTTTTCCTCTAGATTCTGAAACTGTGTCTATTATTTTCCCTTCATTAATGAAATCCCAAACTTGGTATTAAACATGTGGATAGGAAAGTAAGATATATTAATGAATATGACTTATTTACACAAGTAGTTACAGTAGGAGCCAATGAATTTAGCTCAGATTTTGTCCTCTTTGAAGGCATAGCAATAACTTTAAAAACATGTACTTAGACTTATATTGAGTTTATGTTATAGAGAAACAGAATAGTAACAAAGATTTAACATGGCAAATGAATTGAAAGGAGCAGCACACCAACATCTCAGTTTTGGTTTGTTTGTTTTTAGCTGTTAAGTTGCTGAAATCATATTAAAATATAAAACTTGGGTTTGAGTTCACAGCTAGGTTCAATAACAATCTGCAGAGAATTTCAGCAATTTATTCATTTCTGTGGGGGGTCATGAAATTGTTGCCTCTTATTCAAAATAAATAGTCCCCCCTATGAACTTATTGCTCATCATCCAAATGGAAGACACGAATGAGACATGTCTTTACATATGGCTTTTTCTGAAGTTCAGCAAAATTTTGAAATTAATTCATTTATAAAAATCCTCATTTGCATCTTTATTTTCAGTATGAATAAAAAAACAACCAAGCAAAACTCCAGTTTTGCTTCATTTCTTTGGTTTATTTGAAGCATTTTAAATAAAAGATAAAATGGACTGCTTGATATGTGTTCTTTGTTTTCATTGTAAAACAACAATATTTGTCCATAAAAGAAGATAAAGTGTTTTATCATCTCCCTATATAGTAGCAAAGATGTCATGGATTCTGCTTTTTGGACGGAAAGAGCAGTTTGTTACTTCTATGAAGCTATTTGCTCTAAGATGCCTGTGCAGTCTGAACATTTGTATGACTTATTTTCAGGTCATATCACTTATTTGTAATATGGCTTAATTTTAAGAGATTAAGGAAAAAAATTAAATGGATTTTTGGTTTGTTTATTTTTGATGCAAAAGAAATTTTAGCTTTTACTTAAAGTAATTATTTACCCATTTTCTGATTGACCATGCAGATGAAGAAACATTATTTAGTTGCTTGACAACAGTAGTAGGGAGAAAGCTGTCTCCTTATATCTCATGGAGGACAATATTGCAACACCTCTCAAAAAAAAGTTAAAAGGGGAGAGGAGGATTTCCTTGTTTCTTGACCAGATAATATAATACATTTTTATCCTGCAATTCTGACAATTTTGGAATAACAATCTCATGAAGCAATTTGCTTTCTTTTAAAAAAGCAAATATAACTTAAAGATTGCCTCATTGTTCAAAGTCTGTTATTATCATCTTCATTCTCTATAACCAAAGGTCAGGACACATGATGCAGAAAAATATTTGTAAAGTCTCACTAAATTATATTACTTTCTTGATAATGAAATTTAGAAAATTGAAGACATTTTCTGACATTGAAGACACTGAAGATATTGAACTAAAATCTTTGTACTTTGTACTTTACAGCACCATGTTAAAGAAATTTTATTAACATAAAAGTATTTCTTCTTTAAGGGAGATGTAAGAAAAAAAGATATTTTCACAGTAAATACAGTTCTCTCATGCCTACATGATTTCTTCTATAGCAAATAGAGACATTTTGAATTTTGCTCACTCACCATGACAGTATACTTTCCAGGAATGTACACATAATATGTGGGAAAGAAGAAGAACTTGGATGCCTACAAAACTGAAGGTTTTGTGGAACTGTTGTACTTACCTCATTGTTGTATGTCTGTGGAATCTGGACAGTATAGCAATATCATTCACTGAAATGGAATTATTTCTGTTAGAATTGTCTTAGGAAGATTCCAAAGATCCCTTGATAAAAAAAGGTACCATACACTGAGGTTCTTTCTCAAGTTAATCTGCCAATCTCCATTACAAGTCTGTGGGCTAGTCACATTGTCTAAATGCCAGAAACACTATTTTTATGGGAAATTCTCACAAAGCAAAAGCAATACAAGGATATTCTCAAGGTCTCCAAAGTATTTTGATATAGATTTTAAGACATGGGAGACATTGGCAAAGGATAGGCTAGAACGGCTTGCCAGTATCAATGAAACTGCTGTACTCTGTGTTCAAAACAGAATTGCAGTAACTCAAAAGAATTATACAATGAACAAATTTAGAGACATCTCCTCTCCAAATGTTCTTATGCACTATTTATTCCCAATGGTAGAGACTTCTGAAATCATATTGGTCTGATCAGAAAGTCAATATCCCACCTTAGAAAAATGAATAATGACATAAAGATTATGGAAGATGACCAAACAAAATCAGATTTCAAATTATAACACACAGTGTTAATCAGTACAACAATGTGATACTGACTAAAATGTAGAGTGGTGCATCTGTGAAATAAATTAGATTGTACAATGCACAGAATTAAAAGACCATGATAATTTCATATTCAATAAACTCAAATATTTATGTTTTAAAGCTGAGAACTCATGAATAGAGAAAAGTTATGAAAAAATTAAAAGCAATATGAAATAAATAGACCACCATGTCCCAAAATGGGGAAAAAGATGATATTTTAAGCAAACAAAGGGTGAGAAAATATATCATACTTCAAATCTATGGCTAAGGGAAGATTAAATACAAAAAAATAGAGAATCATTAAATATAATGGATAATTATGATTAAATGAAATTTTAAGATTGCACAAACAAAACTAATGGATCCAAATGAGAAAAGAGGAAGTTGAGAGGGGTGGGCATTACAGCAAGTTTCTTAGAGAAAGACTTCATCTCTCAAATATAAGAGGGAGTGAGAAAAATTTATAAAAATAAGAGCAAAGGTCAAAAGATAGGAATAAGTAATTTTCAGAAGAAGAAAATTTAAAAACCCTCTAAATCACTACTTTGAGAAATGTAAATTACAATGAACTTGATGTACTTCCTCACAAAAGAAAGAAGTGTACATAACAAATAATGTAAATCATGTGAAATAATTTGGATGTGTACAGCTTTAATTGAACTGAGAATTGATGTAAATGTTGTGGAGAAAACTTTGTGACTATGCCCAAAGAGATTTAAAACTTTATACACCCTTTACCCACTAATAAATGTCACTCACCCCAAAATATCAAAGATTATGCAAAATGACCTCTTTATTAAAAAATATATAATAGCCATTTTTGTTGTGAGAAAGAATTACAAATCAAGTATATGCCCATGACTGAAGAAATTATGGTACATGATTGTGATGAAATACTATTGTGTTGATGAGCAGGATGTAGAGCTCGAATTTTTTTTAAATGACTTAGCAGGGCAGTTAGGTGGTGCAGTGGATAGAGCAGTGGCCCTGGAGTCAGGAGTACCTGAGTTCAAATCCAGCCTCAGACACTTAATAATTACCTAGCTGTATGGCCTTGGGCAAGCCACTTAACCCCATTGCCTTGCAACCCCCCCCCCAAAAAAAAACAAAAACAGAAACAAAAACAAAAAATGACTATTAGCAATTGATATATGATTGAACATATTTAATGAAATATATAAAAATATTTTCTAATATCAAAACAACAAAAATTTTGTGAAGTCTAAAGAATATTTTCTCATATTCATGCTAGATTACCTTCTCTTTAAAAAGACTTTGGAAACTCTATCAGTTCAAATGAATAAACAATTAGGTTCACTATATGACTTAATCTATATCTATGTACAAAAACCATAGTATGAGTAAGTTCCTTTCTTAGACTCCTAGAAGCCTATGAGTTATATGATGAACATAAACCTATAGAAATTATATTCATCTGAATAAATATTTCATCATCACTGTATATCCTTTTCTTCTTTTTTATGAATATTATTTTTATTTTAATGCATTTTAAGGTTTCTATTTTTTATCCATATATATATATATATATATATATATATATATGTATATTTTTAAATTAAAAAACTTCCTTCCACTCTTCTTTCCCACCACCTCCCTTCAGTGGTGAACAGTCAGATTAACAATGTACATATATATTTTTGATAAACATATTTACAGATTAGTTATAAGGAATTAGGATTAAGGGAATGAGATACATTAGGAGTAGATTTATAAAGGATTTATCATATTCTGAAGGGTTGTTATCCCTGTGGATTGAGATAACATAATCTATAGCTGGTCTAATATGGTTGTCCTAGCTCTCTGAACTTCTGAGAGGAGCTTCTTTCATCAAGTTTGACCATCTCACAAAGTTTTTGTTAATGAGTACATTATTCTCTTGGCTCTGCTTCCTTTGCTCATGATCAAATACTATAATTCATTCTATGCTTCTCTAGAATCTGGCTTTTTATGGTTTCTTATAGAACCAAAATATTTCATAGTATTCATGTATCATAACTTGTTTAGTCATTCCCCAATTCTTTGCTGCTATGGAAAGATCTGATATGAACATTTTGAAGCATGTGGGACTTTTCCCATTTTTTATGATTTCTTCTGAATATAGGCCTAGAATTAGATTTGCTGGGTCAAAAGCTATGATGAGTTTTATTGCTCTTTGGACATAATTCCATATTGCTCTCCATGTATATCTTTTTTAATTCAAATTATCCATCCTTTTGATGAATAACTTCATGTAGCCTCCTTTTGTTAACTCTCAAATAAGTATCTCTAATCATCTCAAACAAATAAGCTACATTTGCAAGCTTGGACACATCCACCTCAGGATAGATATTCAATCAATTACAATCAAAAAAGAAAAAGGGCAGTCTCTAGCCTCCCAGCAAAACATAACAATGCAAAAACCAGGCTCTCCTATTCAGTGCATGCACTTTAGCTGCCACATGATCATATAAAAATTATTAGAAAAGAGCTATTACCTATATAGAGAGTGTGAGGAAGATGACTTGAAAAAAAGTAATTTCCATTTTAAAAATTAGCTGAATCATGCCTCTTCTTGTCAGTTACAAATAAGAAGGATTTTTAAATATCCCCAAAATGTCTTTAATTACTGAAACACTGAAAGCTGTCTGAAACTGCCTAATCCCTTTTAAAAGTTAAATTTATATTCCTCTCTCCCCCACATTCTTTTTTTAAATTGTAGGAAAGTAATACTTATTCATACAACAATGCCTTTTCACATTTCTCCCATGAAATTGAGAGTGTGAGAAAAAACAAAACTGATTAAAACATATATAGTTATTCTAATGAAATTTCCACATTGGTTATGATCAAAAGAAATTCTTCCTTTCTGCATTCTTGTTTTTTTTTTCCTGTCAGAAGTTGGGAAGTATGATTTACCTTTAGTTCCCTGAAATACTGGTTATTCATTATGCTGATAAGATTACAGCAATTTATTTTTCTATCATAAGTATATACCATAGTGGGTTCATTATTGACACTCCCTCAGAAAAGGAATTTCAAAATTTTGTAGATCCTAGATTATATTTTGTTTAGCCCTAATCCTTCTCTTAATCTGTCCACCCCCAATTTTCACTCTCTTATTCTCCCCCTTTTCTCCAATTTCCCTGTGTGTGAAGTTGTTTATTTTTTTCCTCACTGTTTAGAAGAGTGATGTTAATGTTAGCCTCTTCCTTCTCCTGCTCAATTCTATAAGGTATTTATTTGTGTACCCTCATAATTTGAATATTTTTTCTTTATTTTCCTTTCCCTATTCCAAAGTTATGATAGGGTTGCAAAGTGATATATATACTATTTTTCCATAGTTGAATGTAAGGACTCGATCCTTGTTTAGTCTGTTATAAGCCTTCCTTCATATTCACCTTTACATATATCTCTTTTCTACCTTGTTTGAACTTCAGAGTTTTCTCTGCAGCTCTGTTCTTTCTAACAGGAATTTGAAAATTCTCTATTTCATTAAGGACTAAATTTTCTTTATTAGTACCAGGCTCAGTTTTGCTAGGAAAGTTATTCTTGATTGCAAACTCATTTCATTTTCTTTTTGTAATATTGTGTTTCTGATTCTTCATATCATTGCTTGTTAAAGCATGTCATTTTGACTGTGGTTCCTTCATACTTAACTTTTTATTCTGACTGTTGGCAGTATTTTTATTTTGATCTAGAATCATTGGGTTTGCATTATAATGTTTCTATGGAGATATACTTTGGGGTTTCTTTAAAGTGGTGATTGTTTGGTTCCTTCATTTAATAAAATTGTTTTTATTTTGCCCTTTCTGTGAAGAGATCTGGAGAGTTTTCTCTGAAGATTTTTTTTGAAATATCTTTCCCAACTTCTTCTTTTGATCATAGTGTTCAGATTTTTTTTTCCTCCTAGATCTGTTTTTCATGCCAGTACTTTTAGGTTATATGATGTTATAGATTTTCTTCCATTATTTTTCAGTTTTATAAATTTTGTTTTAAGAAACTTTACTACCTCATGATTTCATTTTGCTTCATTTGGTGCATTCAAATTTTCAGGGAACATTTTTTAAGTGCAAGGTTTTATATTTCATGTTTTAAACTGATTATTCCCTTTCCAATTGATTCTTTCATAGCTCTCATCTCTTTTCTAATTTTCTTCTTAAGTACTATCATCCTATTTATAAAATATATCCCAAACTTAAAAAAAAAAACACCTATTTATTCTTTTCTAGGAATTCTAGTTCAGTTTGTGCTTAAGTGGTTGTATTTTTTTTCTGAGACATTGCTTATAGATGTTTGAGAGTCATTCTCTTCTATATTTGGGTCTTGAGGGTCACTCAATACAATTGCCTATTTTTCTTTTATTTGATCAATTTTCCTATCTAGTTTTGACTTTAAAGTTGATGTAGGCCTTGTCTTGGTGGCACTTTTTTAAGCAAAGGATTAGATTCCATTGCTCTTAAAGGAATTTGACCGAAGGAAAAAGTCTGTTGTTATCTTCTCTGAACTATATTAATTGGTGACCTGTATTGAGGTTTGCTGAAGATGTTAGACTCCACCTCTTCTTGGCCAACTAGCAAACAAAGTTATATCAAAATCACCTAATTTTAGGCTCTCCTTTGTCTGGGATTTCCTTCTTGACCAGAAATCTGTAGTGTGTGGCTTAGATGACCAAATTTAGAACCTGTTCAGTGTTTGGGCTATCAACCACATCACTACATCTAACTTTTAAATTACTTCTTTCATTCATTTCCCAAGGTCACCTTACCTGAGAAAAGTGAAGCTAAAGCCAACATCAGTCCAAGTAAAACCAGGTAAATGACCTCTTCTCACCTCACTTTTAATCTTGGACCAAAGATTGAGTGTTGGACAAATAAAGACAAAAATTGGCACTTCTTTCTATTGTAATGTCTTGGTATGAGTCTGTGGGGTGCCCTGCCACAGATCAACAGATAACAATCTTTGCATGGAGGCATGCAAATTATGCTTGGCTGCTAAAGTGTCCTGAGTACTACAATCCTCTTGTTCTGACATTGCTCCAAAGTGTGCTTTTACACTGCTCCTGATCCAGTGTTGTCAGACCTCTCAATCTCTGTCTTTATATCAACCTGAGTCATATGAATGACATTCTTTGTCAGTATTTTTTGTTTGTTTGTTTTTGGAAGGGGGCAGGTATTTCTGATCTGGAATTTGGTGCATTTTATTGATATATTCAGCTGAGATTTATACAGGAGTTTTGCTTTAGACATCCCTTCTATTTCCCCTGCCTCCATTTTTGATTCCTGCTCAGTTAGAGGTAAATGGATAATAGCTTTTTCCAAGGTACAGCATTACAAAGTAGCATTGTTTGCCTCCCATGTTACAGGATTTACAGTATAAGGATTGGTATTGGTCCCTGCCCTAAGTAATCTCTTGGGAGAACCAAATGGCTTCACCTGAGATTCACTTCCCTTGTCTTTAGCTGAAATACAGCTACTACATGCTACTCTTATACTACATATGGTTGAGTTCTTCTTTGTACTCGTTTTTTTCTTTTTCTGTTGTTGTACTAAATCACTATCTTTCAATTTTTGTAAGGTATCCAGAAAGAATCTCTGTAAATGGGGGGGGGCAGAGCCAAGATGGTGACAAGAACTGGTGTCTTAGGCACTCTCTCATAAAACTCATAAGCTAAGGACTCTAACTGAATTTTCGAGAGACAAAACCCGCAGAGGGACTCAGGGAGGCAGTGCTCCAACTCAACGTAACTTGGAAAATAGCAGAAAGACTCTGCTTCCCCAGTGTTAGAGAGGGGGCCACCAGAGGGGTGGCTCACCAGAGCGAAAGAACTTCAGCCTCCCTGAGGGAGCCCCATGGTGCTGCGAGACTCAGCTAACAGCAGCGGGGGCATTTCCTGAGCTACCCCCCCATAAGCACTGGGCACAAATTGGGGGAACATCAGGGGACCTCTGCCAGAGTGAGGGCATGAAGCCCAGCCCTCAGTGCACACAGCAAGCAGCTTCGCCTCAGTAGGGCAGATCCAGGAAAAAGAAGCAGGCAGAGCTGGTAAGCAGGTGCCCCCAGGGCATGAGCCCATTGAACCTAGGGAGGTGAGTGAAGAGAGAGAGAATGCTGAGCTCTGTCCTCTGCCCCTGGAACAGGAATCTGGGCCTCTGACCACATTTAGATCCTGATCACAGTCTAGATCTCCCCATAGAACAGCAGCCCCCCCACCTCATCTCAGTGGCAGGGCGGGGCACATATAGTCATTCACAGAGCAGGAGGGAGGACAGAGCCTCACGCATTGAGACCATTGTTGGAGTTTCCCAAAAGCTCAGGAAGCACTCTGAAAACCAGGCTCAGGTTAGGAAAATGCACAAGCAGAGAAAAAAGAGAAACACCATTGAGAAATATCAAAGGATCAAAATACTCAGTCTGAAGATGAGAAAGCACAAGCTCCTGCATCTAAAGACTCCAAGCAAAACAGAAATTGGGCTCAGGCTATGACAGAGCTCAAAAAAGATTTTGAAAATCAAATGAGGGAGTTAGAAGAAAAACTGGGAAAAGAAAGGAGAGAGATGCTGGAAAAACATGAAAATGAAGTCAGCAGCCTAGTCAAGGAAATCCAAAAAAATGTTCAAGAAAATAGCATGCTAAAAACCAGCTTAGGTCAAATGGATAAAAGAGTTCAAAATGTTATTGAGGAGAAGAATGCCTTAAAAAGCAAAATTGGCCAGATGGAAAAAGAGATAAGAAAACTCTCTGAGGAAAACAAATCCTTCAGACAAAGAATAGAACTCAGGGAGATTGATGAATTTACAAGAAACCGGGATTCAATACTTCAAAACCAAAAAAAATGAAAAATTAGAAGAAAATGTGAAACATCTCATTGAAAAAAAAAAAACAACTGATATGGAAAACAGATTTAGGAAAGATAATTTAAAAAATATTAGAATAACTGAAAGTCATGATCAGGAAAAGATCCTTGACAACATTTTCAAAGAATTACTACAGGAAAATTTCCCTGATATTCTAGAAGCAGAGGGCAAAATAGAAATGGAGAGAATCCAGTGATCCTCCTGAGAAAGAGATCCTAAAAAATCAACCCCTAGGAATATTATAGCCAAATTCCAGAACTCCCAAGTCAAAGAGAAAATATTACAAGCAAACAGAAGGACACAATTCAAATACAGCTGCAGTCAGGATTGCACAGGACTTAGCAGCAACTACATTGGAAGCTCATAGGGCTTGGAATATAATATACTGGAAGGCAGAAGAGCTTAGAATGCAGCCAAGAATGAACTACCCAGCAAGGCTGAATGTCCTCTTCCGGAAAAAGATGAACTTTTTTTTTAGGTTTTTGCAAGGCAAATGGGGTTAAGTGGCTTGCCCAAGACCACACAGCTAGGTAACTATTAAATGTCTGAAAACAGATTTCAGGATTTGAACCCAGCTACACCTGACTCCAAGGCCAGTGCTTTATCCACTACACCACCTAGCTGCCCCACTATGCCACCTAGCCGCCGGAAAGATGGACTTTCAATGAACCTGGGGAATTTCAAATATTCCTTTTGGAATGGCCAGAACTAAACAAAAGGTTTGATCTTCAGATACAGGACTCAGGTGAAGCATGGAAATTGGAGGAGAAGGGGGAAAATATGAGGGACTTGATGATGAACTGCTTGCATTCCTGCATAGAAAAATGACACTGATAATACTCATATGAACCTTCTCAGTTAATAGAGCCGGTAGAGGAAGCTTTTATAGTGGAAGCACAGGAGCAAGCTGAATTTGAAGATAAAATATGGTGTAACAATGGAGTCAATAGAAAAAAAGGAAATGTAATGGGAGAAAGAAAACGGAGAGGGGGAATAGGCCAAGATATTTCATATAATATTTTTCTTTATTACAATGAGCTATTGCAATGATATGGAAGGGGGGAAGGTAAGGGGGAATGAGGGATTCTTCACTCTCGTCAGAGGTGGTTAGGAGAGGAAACAGCATATATACCCAATGGGGTATAAGCATCTTCAGTAAGAAGGAGTGGGGTGGACAGGGGGAAGGGAGCTGATGTGAGTAATGGAGGAGAGGATGGACCATGGCGGGGGAGAATGGTCAGATATAACACATTTTCTTTTTTACTTCTTGCAAGGGGCTGGGATTGGAAGACCTGTCTGAGACCATAGGGTCAGGTGGATGCTGGGCCTAAGGGGTGGTATGTGGGCTTGGGGCCTCTTGGCCCCAGAACTGGGGAATTGTCTGCTGTGCCACTCAGCTACCCTATAGCAGAGTCAGAGTGAAAAGAGAGAGAAAATATAGTACACTGTAGCGGAGAAATACGAAAGGAGGGAGTTGCAATCAGCAATGGCAAAGGTGGAAAAATATGGAAGTAACTTTTGTGATGGACTTATCACAAAAAATGTGATCCACCTGTGGCAGAGTTGTTGGTGTTGGAACAAAGACTCAAGCACATTTTTGATTATTATTATTTGGGGGTGGTGCAGGGCAAATGGGGCTGGTTGGCTTGCCTGGGGCCACATAGCCAGGCGACCATTGGGTGTCTGAGGATTGATTTGGACCCAGGTGCTCCTGGCTCAAGGGCCAATGCTCTGTCTACCACCCAGCCACCCCTACTATTATTACTACTTTATTTTATTTTGGGTCTGTTTTTCTCTTTTTTTTTTTTTGTTTTTTACAGGGCAGTGGGGTTTGGGTGGCTTGCATGTCACACAGCTGGGTGATTGTTGGGTGTACAGGGCTGGATGTGAGCTCGGGTGCTGATGGCTCCAAGGCTGGTGCTCTGTCCATTGTGCCACCTGGCCATACCTCCAATTATCACTATTATTTTTTATTTAATTTTAATTTTTTTCTCTCCCTTTTACTTTATCTCTCAAGCGAGTCTACATATGTGGGGGGAGGGGTATTTCATTTACTATTAAACAAGAATATTTTATTAATGTATAAAAACATTATTTGTACAAAATGAGAATATTAAATAAAAAAATTTTAAAAAAAAGAATCTCTGTAACTTTGATAATTCTTAGTCTCTGGTAATACTAGGTAGAAGGCTGAATCTTCCTCCTTTCCTCCTAACATAGTTGTACTGTGGGAGCTGGTAGAGGGAGAAGTGTTCTGGCAAAATCTGTGAAGTAAGATGTCCAAATATGTCTTCCATGAACTGTATTCTTGGTTATTATGTAAATTTTGTGAATAAGATAGAGGCTGGTGGACAATGATGCTGAATGTATTCTTTAAAAAATAGAACTATGTGGTTTATTCCAGAAGGTTTTACTTTGTGTGTATGCTTTTGTTCAGTGCTTTTTTATCTCTTTGTGTGTGGTTTAATGTTTCTGTTTTTTCATTTGTCTGTGTCCCTATCTATTTATCTTCTCTATCACTCCATTCATTCTTTCCATCCATTTTGCCTACCTTCTTCTAGATCCATCTACATTGCTCTGATTTGCAAACCAGCAAAATAGTTACTTAGACACCCATATGCTACATATGGGTGTCTAAGTAACTATTTTGCTGGTTTCATAATTCATATAGTGGTAGTATTTACAATATCTAATTAAGTTTCTTCAAGCCAAAATGACTATAAGTAATCTGTGTTTATGGGTTTCTGATTACTTGGAAGACTACAATCCATGTATTATTTCCCGAAAAAGGGTATGTCTGTGTGGATAAAGGAGATCTGAGAATGATTGACCAAGGAAAGCAAGATGTCTAAATGACTTGGGACTTGCGCCAAATACTTTAAGTGGCAATTTATGTCAAGTTTTCATATCAACTCAGATAAGGCACTCCTTAAATCACTATTGTTTTTAGAAGACACAATAGCTTTGAAAGCTGCATTTTTAAAATGTAATATATGGTCAACTAGTTGGATCAGTGAATAATGCAACAAGCCCTGTAGTCAAGAAGATTAGCAATGTGATTCTGAGCATGTTACTTAACCCTGATTATGTCTAAAAATGTAATATATTTCTTTAACACAAGAGAAATATAAGAAAAGCAAAGATTTAATTAAAAGGAAGATAAAATCAATTCAGGCATCCAACCTAGGGCTTGTTTCCAAAACATGAAATGACATCATGGTTGAGTAATCAGCACATTTTCTTGCTCAGAGGCCAAAGGTGTTCTAAAATGCTATCACAAATTTCCCAACTAGTTCATATAGTTCTAGAAGAATAAACATCTTATTCTGTCATTTTGAATTCCATAAGCAAAGGAGAATTAAAGGTTTATGGACAGAACCATGAGCTTCTCATTATTCCAATTGGTTCTGCCTCTCTTATTACACTCCCTAGAGTGTCTGTTCTTGCAGTATTCAACATCAATATTAGACTCAGAAAGCACACTGCAGAGATTATGATTTATAGATATGTGCCTAATATTCAAGACTTTGTGTTTATCAACAGTAAGATCAATATTTCCATGTTGGCCGAGCAGTAGCATAGTTTATGAAAGGCTTGATGATAAGTCTTTATAGTTTAATACATGCTGTTCTCTGTTCTCTTCAATTTTAAGTCCTCAATAAATTTAGCAGCATTAATAGAAAAAAAAATCTTCTGGTTTATTGACTAGAATGAAATAGGGATGAGTTTAAGTCTTTATTCTAACTGCAACTCAGGATTTTTTTCTTTTTTTAAAAATCATAGTGGCATAGTGGTGAGAATCCTTAACCTTAAGGTAAGCAGACCAGTTCAAATCCTGCTTCAAATACCTATTAAAACTGTTACTCTGGGCAAATTAACCTATCTGATCTTCACTATATTTATCTTTAAAAGTAAGATGTTGGGTTTCTTTTCTAGTTCCTACCTATGGTTAAGTTATAGCCAATTAACTTATTTGCTCAAGGAAGTGTTTGGTTACCATTCTAATAAATAGAATGGCCTCTCTAATGAAAATACTAAGAATATTCCAGTAAATTATAGGACTGGTGACTAAGGTAGACAGAATTCCTATTTTAATGCCTTTTGCATAATTAGGTTTTATAAATCTCCTTGTTTTGGCTTGTAAAACCCTTCTTGGTTTTTTGTCCTAGCACTTCTGAAAAAAAAGGTTATATCTACTCTGGACCTTTCTCTTGCGTAGTCACCTTATCCCCATTCTAGAATCTGATATAATCCTTCTGACCTTAATGTGTGTCTTTCAAGCAACAGTTTTCAGGTACATCCTTCCCTATGAAAGGGTGGGAACCAGATCAGATACATCTGAAAAAATTTAATTTCTATCCTATAAATATATCTGGTCTCTTTCATATCTATGAACCCTCCAGACATAATAACTACATGAATATGAAACCATGGATATTAAGTTGTCTCAAGTTCTGGGAGGAGGACATTTTTATATTGTGCCATTATAGGTTCTACCAAATTGTCTTGACTCCCAAGATTCTCTTACATTGTTTTTGATTCTTAATATTTTCCATGCTTTCCCTGTGAGTTCAGTTCTCCTATCTCTTCATTCTCTTTCTCTTATGTCCTTGAGTTTCTCTAGTGATCTCTCATATCCTTCCTTTTTGTTTTTCAGTGTAAGGCACTTGATCAAATCATACATCATTTATTTTTGCTAAATACTGCCGATCCAAAGGATAGAACTCTTTATCATTTCTTACCAAAATTTGGCATTTTATTTGTAATGTGATGTATTATAGCAATGTGAAAAGTAAATTAAAACTAGCACTTAAAACAAAGAAAATTTTGCTCAGACTAAATATTTCTGGGTTGAGGATAAATAAATGAAAGAAGAGAATGTAAAAAGGAATTACTCATTTGATGGTCTGCATGCAATGTTGTAATTCTTTCCATTTGTTTAGTATAGTTTAGAAGAGGCAGAATTTTACATTAGGAAACATCATCCAATATTCAGGATGCCCAGGCTCATAGACCTTGCTATTTATTAGTTATATAAATAGTAAGTTTTCTCACTTATAAAATATAATTAATGATATTAGTGCAACCTATCTCCCAAAATTCTTGTCAGAAAAGTGTTTTCTAGACCTTAAAGCACTATATTAATGTATTATTATTATCTTTACATAGTCTTCTTTTCTATCTTTGCATGCCTCAGATAGGTCTCTCTCTGCCTTGTCACACCAGGAAAGATTCCAAAAGCATCTAACCTAAACCTCCATAATTGACTTTTCAAGTTCTATTGAGCAGTAAGAAAAGGAAAAATTTGTGTATTGAATTAAGATTCCTTTTTTTGCATATAAAAAGAGAGATAAGGATAACCAAGAGGGTTGAGTAACAGAAATTCACTTGAACTCCTCCTAAATTCCACTAAAAACAATTTTAAAACAATGCATTAAATTAAATTCTAGAATGACAGAACTAACAACTGACCAAGGTGAAATAATTTTCCAGCTAAAGATTACTGAGGGGATTAATCCAAATGGTCTGTCTTGTCAGCATGACAATGGGTACTAAAAAAGGCAATAAAATCACTGAAGAGTAGGTCTTGTGGGTGACTGTCTCAATAGCAGCAGCAATTTGAGAGGATCTCAGTGCATAAATAACAAGAGGTGCAGAGAAGAAGTAAAAAAATTTTCAGGAGAACTTTTGCTAGTACTGGAAATAGGATCATGTTGAATTGCCCAAACACAGGTTTGGATAGATGTCTCAAGGCAGAATACTATTGTACCCATGCTTATATTCTGGGAAAACGGGGACTCTGGCCACAATGATAGAGCAGAGAAGTTCTTGTGATCACACACAAGAGAGTGTGGGACCTTTGTTTAAAATTCATGGTGAAGAGTTATGCTTTCACTAGCGGGAATTGCATTTATAAAGACAGAAGGAGCAAGACTGCTATAAAAAAGTGGGAGCAAGGTCTTTACTTGGGGTGTACAAGATTACTTGGGGAACCCAAACTAGGAGATTAAGGACCATAATTTTTCTTAGATTATACCACCCTTAAAAGAACTGAAAACTGTTGGGCTCTAAGAGCTAGCTTTGCAACCCTAAAGATTGGAATAGATCCTGATTCACTCCAGGACCAGAACTAAAATTTAATGTAAATTTCATAGTCAAGATATATACTGGAAAATGAACAAAGAACAACAAAAAAGAAATTATTGAAAGTTATTAGAGAGACAGAGAAGATCAAAGCACAAACCCAGAAAAAAGTAAACAATATGCGAAAATCAATAACCACAGGGGCAGAGCCAAGATGGCTACATGAAGGAATCCAGTCTTAGGAGCTCTCTGATAAAAACTCATAAAAGTAAGGACTGTAACTAAACTTTCGAGAGACAGAACCAACAAAGGGACCCAGTGAGGCAGTTCTCCTACTCAAGGTAACCTGGAAAAGAGCAGAAAGGCTCTGCTCCCCGGGGTCGGAGGGGAGGCCCGCCAGAGGGGTGGCCCACCAGAGCCAAAGAACTTCAGCCTCCCGGAGGCAGCCCCAGGGCACTGGGAGCTGTGGCTCACAGCAGCAGAGGAGTCTCCCGAGCTGCACTACGGGGAGCACCTGCACAAAGTGGGGGAACAGCGGCGGGGGGGGGGGGGAACCTCTGCCAGAGCAAGCATGTGGAGCCTAGCCCTCAGGGCACACAGCCAGCATCTTGGTCTTTCCTCAGCCCAAATCCAGGAAACAGAAGCAGGCACAGCCAGTAAGCAGGAGCCCCCAAGGCATGAGCCCATTGAGCTGAGGGAGCAGAGTGAAGAGAGAGACTGCTGAGCTCTGTCCTCTGCCTCTGGAACAGGACTCTGGGGCTCTGACTACATTCAGAACCTGATCCCAGTCTAGGCCCCCCCATAGAACAACAGGGCCCCCCCACCTTGGCCCTGTGGCAGAGGGGGGTGCTTATGTTCATTCACAGACCAGGAGGGAGCATAGAACCTCACACACTGAGACCCTTGTGAGAGTGTCCCAAAAGCTCAGGAAGCACCCCAAAAAAACAGGCTTAGGCTGGGAAAATGAACAAGCAAAGAAATAAGAGGAAGACCATTGAGAAATATTTTGCAAATGAGCCCAAGAAGGATCAAAATACTCAGTCTGAAGATGAGGAAGCACAAGCTCTTACATCTAAAGACTCCAAGAAAAACAGAAATTGGGCTCAGGCTATGATAGAGCTCAAAAATGACTTTGAAAATCAAATGAGGGAGTTGGAAGAAAAACTGGGCAAAGAAATGAGAGAGATGCAGGAAAAACATGAGAATGAAGTCAGCAGCTTAGTCAAGGAAATCCAAAAAATGCTGAAGAAAATAGCATGCTAACAAACAGCTTAGGTCAAATGGATAAAACAGTTCAAAAAGTTATTGAGGAGAAGAATGCTTTAAAAAGCAAAATTGGCCAGATGGAAAAAGAGATAAGAAAACTCTCTGAGGAGAATAAATCCTTCAGACAAAGAATAGAATTCAGGGAGATTGATGAATTTACCAGAAATCAGGAATCAATACTTCAAAACCAAAAAAAATGAAAAATTAGAAGAAAATGTGAAATACCTCATTGAAAAAACAACTGATATGGAAAACAGACTTAGGAAAGATAATTTGAAAATTATTGGAATACCTGAAAGTCATGATCAGGAAAAGAGCCTTGACATCATTTTCAAAGAATTACTACAGGAAAATTGCCCTGATATTCTAGAAGCAGAGGGCAAAATAGAAATGGAGAGAATCCACTGATCCCCCTGAGAAAGAGATCCCCAAAAACCAACCCCTAGGAATATTATAGCCAAGTTCCAGAACTCCCAAGTCAAAGAGAAAATATTACAAGCAGCCAGAAGGACACAGTTCAAATATCGTGGAGCTGCAGTCAGGATCACTCAGGACTTAGCAGCATCTACATTGGAAGTTCTTAAGGCTGGGAATACAATATACCGGAAGGCAAAAGAGCTTAGAATGCATCCAAGAATGAACTACCCAGCAAGGCTGAATGTCCTCTTCCAGGGAAAAAGATGGACTTTCAATGAACCAGGGGAATTTCAAAGGTTCCTTTTGGAATGGCCAGAGCTGAACAGAAGGTTTGATCTTCAGATACAGGACTCAGGTGAAGCATGGAGATTGGAGGAGAGGGGGGAAATATGAGGCATTTAATGCGGATGAAATGCATGTATAGAAAAATGATACTGATAATATTCATATGAACCATCTCAGTTAATAGAGCAAGTAGAGGGCCTTACCTTCAATTTAAAAGGATACAACATCTAATTTATGACAAACTCAAAACAAATAAGTTTACTTCATTTATTTTTTTATTTTTTTCAAAAAGCTGTGAAATTAATTTTTTCTACACAATTTTATTTTTGATTTCTTGAAATATAGGCTCAAAAAGACTGACTCTAAGTGGTTATATGTGTTTTCAATGGAACTCATTGACTAAATCTTTAAATGCAAATCCCTCTTGTTTTCAATGAGTAGGCAATAATTATCCCATCTCAGGCCATCATTTAGGTTTTGATGGCTTAGTATGAGTACAAATAGTAATTATTTTCTTTTCAGTCCACAAAATCTGAAAGTCTTCATCTCCCAGATGATGTATTTGTGAAGGTATATTGAGCCATCTTTTGTCTTTATCTCTTACTTCTACCCAGTTCATTCATAATTCACTACATCACTCTCATGATGTCATCAGTTCTCTTTGAGAATGAAGGATGAAAAATAATCAATATAATATTAATTTATTTTCATCATTAAAAATTGAATTCTGAATTTTTCTCTTCCTTCCCTCACCTGTTTTACTAATTGAGAAGGTAATAAATATGATATCAATAATACATGTGGAATCTTTCAAAACATATTTCTTTATTTTCCATTTTGTGAACAAAAAGAAAGAAAAATAATATACATTATACTTCATCCTGCATTGAGATTCCATGAGATAATTTTGCCTGAAAGTGATAGCACTTCTTATAATAAGTCCTTTGAAATTTTCTTAATATTTTGTTGATCAGAACAGTTGAACATTTACAGTTGATCATCATTATGGTTTGCTCTGTGTAAAATATTCTCCTGTTTCTATTAATTTCATTTTGATCTGTTCAAAATTAGTCTTTTATGTTTTTCTAAAAATATACTTTAAACATTTCCTATAGAACATTGATATTCCTTCACAATTTTATTCCACAACTTGCTTAGCCAATCCCTAATTATGGCCATTCCTTCAAATTCCAATTTTTTGCTATAATAAAAAAGTGTAGTTATTAGATAAAAAAATATATTGTTCATAAAGGCCCCTTCTCCTTTTTAAAAAATCCCTTTGGGATACAGATAAAGTAGTTCTATTTCTGAGTCAATATGCACATGTATTTTCACAGATCTTTGTCTCTATTTACAAATTGCTCTCTAGAATGGTTAAATCAGTTAACAACTCTTATCAAGAGTACATAAGTGTCAGAATTTTTCCCTATCTCTTTCAATGTTTATTTTTTTTTTCTGCTATATTAGATGAAATCTTAGATTTACTTTAATATGCATTTATCTAATTAGTAGTGTTTTAGGGCATTTATTTTTTTCATGAAACTAGATAACTTTGATTTCTTCATCTGCTTCTTTGACCATTTATCAAATGGATAATGACTTGCATTTTTATAAATTTGATTCACTTCTTAATATATTTGATAATGACTTTATCAAATAGACTTGCTTTTCCGCCTCGGTTTTCTGATTTTCTTCAATTCTTTTATTAATTCATTTTCTGTGAATAAAAATTTTAACATAATTTAATCAAAATTATTCATTATGCTTTTTGTAATACGCTTTATTGTTCCATCATAAATTGTTCTCCTTTGCAGCTATTTGACATGTACAATTTTCCACGTTTCCCTATTTTCCTTATAATGACTAAATAATATAACTATTCTAACTTTATCTTAATATGCAGTGTGAGAGTGTGAGACAATGCACTATATCAAGTTTCTGCCAAGCTTTTTTCTAATTTTCTCAAAAGCTTTTGCCAAATTTTGAGATCTTGCTCTAGAATCAAGATTACTATATTATCATTGCAACAGCATATAACTTTTGTCACTTACTATTGTGCATTGTATATCATATTATTCCATTTATTCACCATTGTATTTCTCATCTGATACCAGATTTTTCTGCTGATTACCATTTTGTAATGTAGTTTGAGATTGAGATTTGATACTATTAGATAATCTTTTGTCTTTCTTTTTCATTTATTATTTTAATATGTTGTAATTTTTTATTTTCCAGATGAAGTATTCTTATTATTTTTCTAGTTGTATAAACCAATTTAGGTAATTTGAATGATCTAAAACTAATTAAGTAAATTAATTAGTAGAATTTTCACTTTTATCAAATTGGTTGGCCTCTATAGGAGCAATTTTTTTCCCTAATTGTTTATAATCTGACTTTATTTGTGTGGGGAAAAAAGTGTTTTATAGATCTTTTCATATAGTTCCCAGATTTGTATTCAAAGGCAGACTCTTAAGTATTTTACATTATCCCCAGGTATTTTAAATGGAATTTCTCCTTCTACTTTTTGTGTTAGAATCTTATGGCAATATATAAAAGATATTGATGATTTGTATGGATTAATTTTAGATTCAGCAACTTTGCTAATGTTAATGGTTGTTTTAATTAGTTTTCTTTATGTTTAAGATTCTCTAAGTATATCATCATATCATCCACAAACAGTGAGAATTCTGTTTCCTCATTCCTTTAATTTCATCTCTGCTCTTATTGCTATAGTTAAAAGTTCTAATTTAATAATAAACAAGTCATAATAATTACTATACTTACTTCTCCCATGATCCTATTAGAAATGCTTCTAGCTCATGTTTATTATATATAATACTGATTCATTTTAAGTAAATTGTTTTAATAGGAATAATTATTGCATTTTGTTAAAAAATTACATCTATTCAGCCAGTCATATGATTTTTGTTGTTTTTGTTATTTAAACGGTCAATTATGCTAATAGTTTAATTAATATTAATTTATCCCTGAATTTTGCTACAAATTCTAACTGGTCATAGTTTTTGGAGAAATTTGGGGGGAAAAGCGAATTGGACATTGATTTGTAATATAAAGATCATAAATGATTTTCAATGGCAGCATTTACATAGCACTACATGTCTACAAAACACTTTTTGTCTATAACCTCATTTGATTCTCACAAACACTCATTTTCTTTTCTATTTTTTTTTTGCTTTTGCAAGTAAATAGGGTTAACTGACTTGCCCAAGGTCACCCAAATACCAATTAAGTGTCTGAGGTTTAATTTGAATGCAGGTCCTCCAGACTTCAGGGCTGATGCTCTATCCATTGTGCCACCTAGCTGCTCCAACACTATTTTTCAGCATTATTTCAGATAATAAAAACCTGACTGTATTGATGAAGAAATTCAAGCTCAGAAGGATAAAATGAAAACATGAGTAATGCATAAATTTTAATGTAAATTCACTGTAACTTGTTTATATTATGGTTTCAGGATACTGATGGATAAGAGAAAATTAAAAGAAAGAAGCAGTGCTGCTAATGTTTCCTGCCAGTATTTTGTATTATTCTTTTTTCTCTTCCAGTATTATATTTGAATCTAATAGCTACACAACTCTAAAGATAACAAGGATTCATTCATGTTCATGTTCTGGCTAATGTTATAGTTGCAGCTTGTATTCTCATTATTCACTCTGGTCATTCACTCTGGTCATAATGAGTATGTAAATATGTCAGTTCTTTTTGGCAATTATCTGTTATATTTTTTCATCAGTTGGAATTAATAGTGATAATAGTTTCAATAGTATAATTAGTCATACAAATATCTCCCTAAGGCTCAAAATGCAAACAACCTTTGCATAGTGGTTCTAAGTTAAAAAAAAAAGCAGTTGTTCGGCCAATGACTTATAAACTAAAGTCCCTCAGATCAATTATCCATTCTAGTAGAAATAATGATATAAGTCTTATGATGGTTTATATGACCCATAGATGAAGTGACTAGTGATTTCTGTTCTTTATTTTTTATTTAGTATTTTATTTTTCACCAGTTACCTGTAAAAACAGTTTTCACATTCATTTGTAAATCTTTGCATTTCAAATTCTCTCCCTTCCTTTTACCCTTCAGTTCCAACCCCCACCCCCACCCCCACCCCCAGCCTCTGGTGGTCCCTTGAGAGAGCAATCAATTCAACATATGCTTGTGTAGTCATGCAAAAACATTTTCATACTAGTTGTGAAAGAAAAAAAAGCAAAAAATAATAAAAATAAAGTAAAAAAGTGTGTTTCAATCTGTATTCAGACATCTTTCTATAAAGATGGATTCCAATTTTCATAATAAGTTCTTCAGAGTTATGTTGGATTTTTTTATTGCTAAGAATAGCTAAGTTATTCAGAGTTGATCATTGTTGTAACTTTGGAAACAACACATTTCACTTAGCATCAATTCAAATAAGTCTAAGATGTTCTTAGGACATTCTGCTCATCATTCTAATAACATATTTATATTCATCATAATAATATACCATAATTTGTTCATTCGTTCCCCAACTGTTGAGCATTCACTTAATTTCCAATTCTTTGTCACAGAAAATAGTTACTATAATTTTTTTAAACATATTGCTTCTTTTCCTTTTTAGCTTTATATTTCTTTTGGATACATACTAATAGTGGGATTGCTAAATAAGAGTATGCAGGATTTTAAAGTTCTTTAGTCATTATTCCAAACTACTATAGTTCAATCAGTATACATCTCCACCAACAATTCATTTATATCTATTTTTTTCCCTTTTTCAACAGGTTGTATAAGGAAAAGAAAGTAAATTTTAGCTAACTGGTAAAATAATATTTTTATTTAAAAGTTCAGATGTTAGTTTAGAATTGAAGAAATTACAAAGTGAGGGATTTCAAATCAAGACAAAGTTAATGGATGGGGAAATTACTACTGGATTTAAAGATTAGAGACCACTATGTGGGGAAATAACATATGCTTCTTTTCTTTTTATAAATCTTAAGAAAGCTCTCAATGCTAGGGATAACTAACAGATTGAATTATATTGCATTTTCTGTCATTGCTCCATTAATGAGTATGTAAGCTAATGTGAGATGTATGAATCTTCTACTTTCTCAGGTTTAACCATTACATGCAGTGAATATTTTATAGTACTGAATGTGTTTCTAAACTCATCTCTACTTCAAAACCACGGACAGTACAATCCAATTTATTCTGGTAGAACTCTCAAAAGGGACAGCTTTAGATAGATTTCCTAACTTTCCTGGTCAGTGAGGAGAATCCCATGTCGTTTCTTCTGAGTTTTTTGTTCATCCTCTCTTGTCTTAGGGTGAATCAAGAATAAAAAGAAAATAATTATGCTGTAGTGTGATCACACTGTCCCATACTCATACTTCCTGGTGAATTCCTTTCATTTTTATTTCCCCTAGTCATCACTTTTTCTGCCCATTAAAGACATTATCTGTTTATGATATTGTCTATTTGATTTGCAGTCCTAGTTCCTCAAAATGATAATCAAAAATGATGATCAAGTATGACTTTTAGATGGAATTAATGAAAAAACAACACCTACATTTAATTGTTTCCATAGCAACCACCTCAAATTCATCTGATTTCTGAAAGTAAATGGGTATTGCTTATGTTTTTAAAGGAAAAAAAAAACCTCCTAGGCTCTTTCTATCTTCAACCATTTAAAGATACTGAACTATACTCTTTAATGATTGAAAGAATTTCAAAGGTACTTAGGTTGCAAAAATTTCAGATAGAGAGAGAGAGAGAGAGAGAGAGAGATTAGAAGAAGAAGGAGGAGGAGGAGGAAAGGAAGGAATGGAATTGAAACTATCAGCATTACATTTCTACTGGTCATTGTTTCTTTAAGCATTCAACAGAGATGATTTTTGTCATCTATAAAACTAGAATATGGTAGTAGTTTTTCTACCATTATAATTTATATTTCTAGAAATTCTTTTGGCTATAAAAAACTCCTATGTTTTTATACAGTTCAAAATAATGAGATCCTAATTCCTGATGCAATGCCAAATTCAATAGTCATTCCTACACAGACTGTGAATATTCTCTCTTATACTCATGAATGCTCTTAGCTTTAGGAGAAAAAAAATTGTCAGGGAGAGATTAATAATTTAACTTTTCCTTTATTTTATTTTATTTTCCTCCACTATATGCAAAACAAGTTTCAATAATCACTTTTAAAACCTTGAGTTCCAAATTCACTACAATCCTCCCACTCCAATCCCCCTCATTGAGAAAGCAAGTTATTTGATATGATACAAATGTGTATTCGTGAAAAATTTTACCACAATAGTTATGTTCTAAAGGTAGCAACATAATCCCACACCCAAGAAAAGAGAAACCTCCAGAAAAATACAATAAAAATAAAGTTTGCTTCAGTCTGTATACAGATACCATCAGCTCTGTCTTGTGAATGGATACTATTCTTTACAATATGTCCTTCAGAGTTATCATGGGTCTTAGCATTGCTGAGGAAAGATAAGCCTTTCACAGCTGATCATCCTACAACATTGTTGTACCTTTTTTATATAGTACCTTTCCCATTGTATCTGTCCATGTAAATCTTTTATTGAATGCATCTTGTTCATTATTTCTTATAACAGAAAAGCATTTCATCATAATCACACACCACAATTAGTTCAGTCATCCACCAACTGATGAACATCCCCTGAATCTCTAGTTTCTTGACACCATAAATGAACTGCTATAAATATCATTATACTTATAGATCCTTTTCCTTCCTTTTTTTTTCATCTGCTCTTAAACATAGACCTAATAGCAACACTACTAGGCCAAGTGGCAGGCATGGTTTTGTAATCCTTTGGGCATAAATCCAAATTGCTCTACAGAATTGAATCATTTCACAACTCCTCCATCAGTTCATTTTCCTGATAAACCTTCTAGCATTTGTGATTTTCTCATTTTGTCCTACTAATGAATTTGATTAACTAATCCTTAGAATTTCTCTATCCCATATTTCTCCTATCAATAGTGAGTTAGGACATTTTAATAAATAACTTAAATAGATAGAATTGAAAACTTTATCTGAAAACTGTTCATATCATTAATAATATACCAATTGAGGAATGACTCATTTTTTTCTGAATTTGACTGTTTTCCAATGTTTGAGAAATGAGGTCTCTTTATTAAGGGACCTTTTTTGATATTTTTCCCCACAGTTGCTGTTGCTAACTGAATTTCCCTCCATTTCCCTCCATTCTATTTAGCTACCCCATTTATTCTATTCAATTTTTCCTTTCACTCCGTCCCTCCTCAAAAGTATTTTATATCTGACTACCTACTCCCACAATCTATTATCCTTTCTATGACCTCACTCCCCACGTTCTCCCATTCCATTACCCTTCTAATTTCCTCTAGAGTAAGATAAATTTTTATAATCAATTGAGTGAGTAGTATTCCTTCTCAGAGCCAATTTTGATGAGAGTAAAGTTCACTCATTCCACCTCAACTTCCCCTTCTTCCATTGTACTGCAAAAGCTTTTCTTGGCTCCATGTGAAAGAACTTATGCCTTTCTACCTCTCCTTTTTACTTTCTGTCACTGCATTCCTTTCTCACTCCTTAATTCCATCTATTCAAAATCAATTCCTACCTGGACCCTATCTATATGTTCCTTTTAAATGTCCTAATAAATAAAATAGTTAGTAATAATTATCAGTTAACATCATCCTATGCAAGAATATACGCAGTTCAAAATCATAAAGTCCCTTTTGAATCCTTTCCTATTTACCTTTTTTTATAATTTACTTGAATTTTGAATTTAAAGATTAGATTTTTTTGTTCAGTGTTGGTTGTTTCATTAGAAAAGTTTGAAAGTCTTCTATTTCATTGAATATCCATTTTTCCCTGAAAGAATATGTTTTCTTAGGTAATTGTTTCTTTTTGAAATCCAATCTCTTTTGCCTTCCAGAATATCATATTCCAAGTTCTATGACCCCTTAATATACAAGCTTTTGCTGTTTAATCTTTTGCTATCCTGAATGGGGTTCTGTAATATTTGAATTGTTTACTGTTGGCTGCTTACAATATTTTCTCCTTGTCCTGGGAACTCTGAAATGTGGCTTTATTCATGGGAACTCTTTCAGGAAGTGATCTATAGATTCTTTAATGTTCTATTTTAACCCATTGATTATAGAACATCAGGGAAATTTCCTTTATAGTTTCTTGAAAGAATGAAATCTAGACTCTTTTTCTGATGCTGGTTCAATCAGGATTGAACATCAGGAAGTCCAATTATTTTTAAGTTAGCTCTTCTATGTCTGTTTTTCTGGTCTCTTGTTACTCTAGTGAGATATTTCTCATTATCTTCTACTATTTTTTCATTTAATTTTGTTTTAATTTATTCTTGTTTTCACACAAAGTCATAAACTTTCCTTTATTCCATTCTATATTTTAAGGAATTATTTTCCTTATTATACGTTTGTATCTCCTTTTTCCATCTGAACAATTCTGCTTTTTTATGTTTAAATTAAATTTATTTTTGAATTATATAATTTTCCCTAAAATCTCACTTCCTTCCCTCCATCCCCCAGAGAAGTCACTCTGTTAGTCTTTACAATGTTTCCATGCTTTATATGATCTGAATTGAATGTGTTGATATAAAAGCCATATCCTTAAGAAAAAAAATAAAATATAAGAAGCAGCAATATTACAAAATAAGATAATTTTGTTTTAAAAAATAAAATGTAATAGTCTTTGGTCCTTGATGAAATTCCACAATTATTTCTTTGGATTCAGATAATGGTCTCCATCATAGATACCGCAAAATTGTCCCTAACTATTGAACTTGTGAAATGAACAAATTCCTTAAGAGTGGTGAACAACCCCATGTTGCTGTTATGATGTACATGTGGTGTACATCTTCTGGCTCTGCTCATCTCACTCAATGTCATTTCATGCAAATACCTCCAGGCTTCTCTGAATTCCCATTCTTCCATGTTCCTAATAGAAAAATAGTGTTCTGTAACATGCATATACTACTATTTATTCAGTCATTGCCGAATTGATGGACATTCACACAATTTCCACATCTTTGTTATCACAAATAGAGCTGCTATGAATATTTACCTATAAGTGATGTTTTTACCCTTTTTTAATGATGTCTTTAGTGTGTAGACCCATTAGTGGTATTGTGGGATCAAAAGATAATGTACATTTTTATTGCCCTTTGGGTGTAATTCCTTGCCTCCAGAAAGGTCTAATGAGTTCACAGCTCCACCAAAAATGTATTAGTCTACCAAATTTCCCACAACTCTTCCAACAATATGACCTTTCTGGTCATATTAGTGAATGTGAGAGGTGTGAGGTGGTACTTCAGAGATGCTCTGATTTGTTTTTCATTAATAAGTAATGATTTAGAACAATTTTTCTTATGACTATGGATCATATTGATTTCCTCATCTGTAAATTGCCTCTCCCTATATGTTGCCATTATTCAATGAGGCATTGGCTTCTTTTTTTTTTTAGAAATTTGAATAATTTCTCTGTATATATTTTAGAAATGAGTCCTTTGTCAGATATATTAGTTGCAAAAATTGTTTACCAATTTACTACATTTCTTTTGATCTTGGTTATAGTGGTTTTGTCTGTGCAAAACCTTTTTAACTTAATGTAATCAAAACTACCTAGTTTGTTTTGAATTATTTTCTCCGTAGCTTCCTTGGTCATAAAATGCTTCCCTTTCCATAGATCTGACAGGTTAACAACTCCTTGATCTTCCAGTTTCCTTATACTATTGTCTTTTATGTCTAAATCCATTTTCATCTTATCTTGGTATAAGGGATGGGGTGTTGGTCTAATTCAAGTTTCTGCCATACTAACTTCCAATTTTCCCAACAGATTTTTCAAACAGCAGGTTACTATAATTATTTCTTGCTATTGTACCTATTCTATTTCACTGATTCACCACTCTATTTCTTAGCCAATACCAGACAGTTTTAAATATTAATGCTTTATTATATAATTTTATATCCAGTAGGGCTATACCACCTTCTTTAGCACTTTTTTCATTAAATCCCTGGGAATTCTTGACTTTTTTATTTCCCCATAAAAATTTACTTATAATTTTTCCTAACTCATTAAAGAAACTTTTTGGAATTTTTGAATGGTAGGGCACTGAATAAGCAGTTTAATTTAGATAGAATTGTCATTTTTATTGCATTAGGTTATCCTCTCCATGAGAAGTTGATTTTGCCCAGTATTTTAAATCTAATTTTTTTTTTGTGAGAGAAGTGTTTTGTAGCTGTTTACATAGAGGTTCTGAGTCTGCCTTGGCAGGTACTCTCCCAAATATTTTATATTGTCTTAAGTTATGTTGAATGTGATTTCTCTTTATAGCTCTTGCTGCTGTATCTTATTAGTATATAGAAATGTTGAGGATTTATGAGAGTTTATTTTATATCTTGTGACTGCTAGTGTTACTAATTGTTTCTAGTAGTTTTTTTAGATGATTATTTAGGATTTTCTAGGTATACCATCATGCCATCTGCAAAGAGTGAGAATTTTGTTTCTTCCTTCCCAATTCTAATTCCTTCAATTTCTTTCTCTTCTCTTATTGCTGAAACTGATACTTCTAATATGATATTCAATAGTAGTGGTGATAGTGGGCATCATTGTTTCACCCCTGATCTTATTGGGAATGCCTTTAGTTTATCCCCATTGCATATAATGCTTGATGTTGGTTTCAGATAGATATTGCTTATTATTCTAAAGAACAATCCATATTCCTATGCTCTCTAGTGCTTTTAGTAGGAATGGGTACTGTATTTTGTCAAAGACCTTTTCAGCATCTACTGATATAATCATATGATTTCTCATAGGTTTCTTATTAATATAGTTAATTAAATTAAGTTTCACTAATATTAAACCAGTTTTCCATTCCTGGGATAAATTCTGCTTGGTCATAGTATATTATTCTAATCATAACTTGCTGTAATTGAGTTGATATGATTTTATTTAAGATTTTTTGCATCTATATTCATTAGGGAGATAGCTCTATAATTTTCTTTCTCTCTTTTGACTCTTCCTGGTTTAGGTATCTGCATAAGATGGGTGTCATAAAAAGAGTTAGGCAGAGTCCTGTCCTCACCTATTTTGCCAAAGAGTTAGTATAGAATTGGAAGCAATTTATCCTTAAATGTTTAATAGAATTCTGGCCCTGGACATTTTTTCTTAGGGATTTCAATAATGGCTTGATGAATTTCTTTTCCTGAGATAGGGTTATTTAAATATTTAACTTCTTCATTTAAGCTGGACAACTTATATTTTTGCAAATATTAACCCATTTCACTTAGATTATCAAAGCATCTATAATGTATAAGCATACAGTTGGGCAAAATAATTCTGCATTGATACTAATTTCCTCCTCATTGGTGGTGAGTTCCTTTTTCACTTATGATACTTGTAATTTGGTTTTATACTTTTGTAATAAAATTAACCAAAGATTTATCAATGTAATTGTTTTTTATAAAACCAATTCTTGGTTTTATTTAGTTGTCTTGCTTTGATTTTATTAATTTATCGATTAATTTTCAGAATTTCTAATTTGGTATTTAATTAGGGGTTTTTAATTTGTTCTTTCAATATTTTTTATTTGAATGTTTACTTCATTGATTTCCTCTTTCTCCATTTTTTCCATGTAATCATTTAAATATATAGTATGTCCACTGATGACTGCCTTGGTTGTATCCCATAAGTTTTGGTGTGTTATCTTGTTATTATCATCATTATCTAGAATGAAATCATTAATTCTTTGAATAATTTTCTTTTTGATCCACTCATTTTTTAAAATGATGTTACTTTGCTTCGAATTAGTTTTAGATCTATCTCTACCTTTTGGCATGTGATTGTGAGAAGAGTGTATTGATTATTTCTGCATTTCTGCATTTGATTACTAGGTTTTTATGGCCTAGTACATGATCACTTTTTGTGTAAGTGCCATGTATTGTGGGGAAAAAAAAGTATATTTCTTTCTATCCCCATTCAGCTTTCTCCAAAGGTATATGATGCCTAGGCTTTCCAATTCTGCTTTTTAAGGCATTCTTCTCCTCATTGATTTTTTGGCTCTTCATTCATTTGGCCTAGTCAGGTTTTTAAGATATTATTTTCTTCATTATTTTTTGAATCTTCTTCACTAAACTGCTAATTAGATTTTTATTGTTTTCCTGCATCATTATAATTTCTCTTCCCAATTTTTTCTTTACCTCACTTACATGATTTTCAAAATCCTTTTTGAACCATTCCATCCCCTGAGAACAATTCACAATTGACTTGCAGGGTTTAGATAAAGAAATTTATATTAACTTTAATATTTATTTATTTATTTATTTATTTATTTATTTATTATTTATTTATTATCTTCTTCTGATTGTGAATTTTTGTTTTCCTTATGACCATAGTAACTTTTCTGTGGTCATATTATTTTCCTTCTTTTATTTTTTCATTTTCATAACTCGTCACTTGATTTCAATTCTTTGTTTAGATGGGACCCTACTTCCAGGGTGGAAAAAAAAGGTTTTGGGCATTTGTTGTTCTTTTCTTTATTTCCTTTTTTGTTGTTTATTGATATTTTATTTTTACAAATACATACAATGAAAAATTTTTAAAAATTTATTCACTTATTTTCATCTATAGGCACATATATATTTAAATTACAAAATTTCCCTCCACCCTTCCTTCCTACTGAGAGGTCAATTAATTTACCTATGGTGTCTCACTTTATATCTAATCCTGTACCTATATTGTCCTTATTTTAGTAAAGGATGTGAAATGTGGATCTATGCCTAGTTTTAGCCATATTATTTGCCAGTTCCCAAATATTTTTTTTTTGTCAGATAGTGAGTTCTTATCCCAGAAGCTAATGTCTTTGGGTTGGTCAACCGGTAAATTATTGTAGTCATTTATTATTGTTTCTTTTGGACCTATCCTAATCCACTGATCCATTTCTATTTCTTAACCAGTACTGGATAATTTTTATTACTGCCACTTTATAGTAGTTTTACATCTGAAACAGTTAGGCCATCTTACTTTGCATTTTTTTCATCATTTGTCTTGAAATTCTTGACATTTTCATGCTACAGATGACTTTAATTTTTAAATTTATTTAAGGAAGTGGGGTTAAGTGACTTGCCCAATGCCACACAGCCAGACAATTATTAAGGATCTGAGGCTGGATTTGAACTCAGATGCTTCTGACTCAAGGGCCAGTGCTTTATCCACTACACTACCTAAGTGCCTCCAGATGAATATTTTTTGCATGCTTTCCTAGCTCAGTAAATAAAAAAAAAACAATATGGTACTTTGATTGGAATTGCACTGAACAAATAATTTAATATGGTTTGGATTGTCATTTTTATCATATTATCTTGACCTAACCATGAGCATTTGACAGTTTTCTAATTATCTACATCTGACTTCATTTGGCTGGGAAGTTCCTTATAATTCTTTTCATATCGTTTCAGGGTTTGTCTTGGAAGGTGAATTCCCATTTATTTCATGTTGTCGACATTTAACTTAAGGGAATTTCGTTGTCTATTTCTTCCTTTAGGACTTGGTTGTTCATATATAGAAATGTGGATGATTTATGTGGGTTTAATTTATATCCTGCTATTTTGCTGAATTTGCTAATTATTTCATAGTGTTTTTAGAAGATTTTCTTGGATACTCTAAGCATACCATCATATCATCTGCAAAGAGTAAATGCTTTGCTTCCTCATTGCCAATTCTGAGTCCTTCAATTTCTTTTTCTTCTCTTAGTTCTAAAGATAGCATTTCTAATTCCATATCAAATAGTAATAGTGAAAATGGGCATCCTTATTTTCACCCCTGAGCATATTGCAAATGTTCTTAGTTTATCACCATTACATATGATATTTGTTGATGGGTTTTAGATAGATGCAGCTTATTACTTTTTTTTGCAAGGCAAATGGGGTTAAGTGGCTTGCCCAAGGCCACACAGCTAGGTAATTATCAAGTGTCTGAGACTAGATTTGAACCCAGGTACTCCTGACTCCAGGGCCAGTGCTTTATCTACTGTACCACCTAGCCACCCAACAGCTTATTATTTTAAGGAAATATTCCCTCCCACCCCCCCCTCCCCTCAGTAGGGAACAATCAAGTGAGCATTTTACATACATATTTCATTAAACATATTTACAAATTAGTAATTTTTGGCATGAGGAAGTAGGATTAAGGGAAAGAGATACATAAGAGATACTTTATATAAAGTATTCTTCAGATTTGGGAGGGGTGCTATTTATGTTTTTTCTGTGTGTGTTGTTTAGTTTTGTTTTTCTTCCTCTAGTTGGGGATAATATAACCCATAACCAGTCCAATACAGTTGGCTTAGCTCTTTGGGCAGTTGATAGGAGTTGCTTCCATCAAGGTTGTTCATCACATAATGCTGTTGATGTGAATGTTATTTTCTTGACTCTACTCTCTTTGCTTAACATCAGATGCTGTAAGTCATTCCGTGCTTGTCTAGAGTCTGACCATTTATGGTTTCCTATAGAACAATCAAATTCCATTCTATTCATGTACAATAACTTGGTTAGCCATTCTCTAATTGCTGAGCATCCCCTCAATTTCCAATTCTTTGCCATAACAAAAAGTACTGCTATGAATATTTAGAAGTATGTTAGACTTTTCCCATTTTTTTAACAATTTCTTCTGGATATAGTCCTAGAATTGGAACTATTGAGTTAAGGGAATGAACAGTTTTATTGCTCTTTGGTCATGGTTCCATATTGATCTCCAGAAAGGTTTGATTTGTTCACAACTCCACCAGCAATGCATCAAAGTCCCAATCCTCCCACAGCCTCTCCACCATTAACTATCTTCCCTTTTTCTCTCTGGGCTAATCTAATAGGTCTGAGATGATACTTTATTGTTGTTTTAATTTGCATTTCTCTAATCAGTAGTGATTTGGAACATTTTTTCATATGATTATAACTTTAATTTCTTCATTTGAAAACTGTCAGTTCATTTTCTTTCACCATTTATCAATTGGGGAATGATTTATGACCTTATACATTTGATGCAATTCTCTATATATTTTAGAAATGAGGGGTGGCTAGGTGACATAGTGGATGAAGCACCGGCCGTGGAGTCAGGAGTACCTGGGTTCAAATCCAGTCTCAGATCCTTAATAATTACCTAGCTGTGTGGCCTTAGGCAAACCACTTAACCCTGTTTGCCTTGCAAAAACCTAAAAAAAAGGAAAAGAAATGAGACCTTTATCAGAATTCCTGGTTGTTAAGATTGTTTCCCAGCTTTCTGCTTTCCTTTGAATTTTGGCAGCATTGATACTATTATTGCAAAATCTTTTTAATTTAATATAGTGAAAATCATTCATTTTGTAATTTATAGTGTGCTGTAATTTTTGTTTGGTCATAAATTTATCTCTTTTCTATAGATCAGATTGATAGAGTATTTTTTGGTCTATTAATTTATCTATGGTATTGCTCTTTACATCTAAATGCTGTACCCATTTTGACCTTATTTCGGTTTAGGGTGTTAAATGTGGATATATATATATATATATATATATATATATATATATATATATATATATATATATGTATATATAGTTTTTGCCATACTATATTCC
The DNA here is from genome assembly GCF_037893015.1 of Macrotis lagotis. Lineage (NCBI taxonomy): Eukaryota > Metazoa > Chordata > Mammalia > Peramelemorphia > Peramelidae > Macrotis > Macrotis lagotis. Next base: position 178,025,815 of record NC_133666.1, read on the forward strand.
AGTTTTCACAACAATTTTTGTTAAATAGTGAGTTTTTATCCCAGAGACTGATGTCTTTGGGCTTCTTTAATTGTAGATTGCTGTAGTCATTTGCTGCAGTTTCTTTTGAACCTATCCTAATCCACAGATCCATTACTCTATTTCTCAACCAGTAACAGTTAGTTTTAAAGACTGATCCTTTATAGAATAGATTTGAATCTGGTAAAGTTAGGCTACCTTTCTTTACATTTTTTTTCCATCAGTTTCCACACTATTCTTACCATTTTGTGCTACAGATGAATTTTGTTGCTTCTTTTTCTAACTCAGTAAAGTAGTTATTTGGTAGTTTGTTTGGTATGGCACTGAATAAGTAACTTAACTGGGGTAGAATTGTCACTTTCATTATATAACTCAACCTAACCATGTGCATTTGAAATTTTTCCAATTAGTTAGATCTGACTTTATTTGGGTGAGGAGAGCTTTATAATTGTATTCATACATTGCCTGGGTTTGTCTTTGGAGGTTGATTTGCAAATATCTATTGTTGTCTACAGTTATTTAAGTGAAATTTTTTTTTATCTCTTGTTCTTGGGCTTTGTTGTTCATATATAGAAATGCTGATGGTTTATGAGGCTTTATTATATATCCTGATACTTTGCTGATTGTGTTAACTGATTCAAGGAGTTTTTTAGATGTTTTTTGTGTTCTCTAGGTATACCATCATATCATCTGCAACGAGTGGAAAATTTTGCTTCCTCATTGCCAGTTCTGATTTATTCAATTTATTTTTCTTTTCTTATTGCTATTATTTCCTATACTATATTGAATAGTAATGGTGATAATAGGCATCTTATTTCACCCCTGAATTTATTAGAAATGCTCTGAGTTTATTCCCATTAAATATAATATTTTTGATGGTTTTAGATAGATACTATTTATTATTTTCAAGTAAAATTCCATTTATTCCTAAACTTTTTATTGTTTTTAATAAGAATGGATGTTGTATTTTATCAAAGGCTTTTTCAACATCTATTGAGGTAATCATATGATTTCTGGTGGTTTTACTATTGATATGCTTAATTATGTTGAGTATTTTTCTAATGTTGAACCATTCCTGCCTGCCTGCTACAAATCCAATCTGATCATGATGTATTATCCTGGTAATAACCTGCTGTAGTCTTATTGCTAAAATGTTATTTTAGATTTTTCATCAATATTCATTTTTACAACAAAATTAATATAATTTTCTTTGTTTTGGTTCTGGATTAGGTATCAGCACAATGTTGGTGTCTAAAAGGAGTTTGGCAGAACTCCTTCCTCTCATATTTTTCTAAATAGTTTATGTAATAAAGGAATTAATTGTTCCTTAAATGTTTGGTGGAATTCACTTGTAAATCCATCCAAACCTGGAGACTTTTTCTTAGGGAGTTTATTATGATTTCTTCAATTTCTTTTCTTTGAAATAGGGTTATTTAAGTAATTTATTTCCTCTTTTGTTAATCTGGATAATTTGTATTTTTGTAAATATTCATCCATTTCACTCAGATTGTCCAGTTTATTGGAATATAGTTTGGCAAAGTAATTCTGAATTATCTCCTCCTCATTAGTGGCTAGTTCACCCTTTTCATTTTTGATAATGGTAATTTGATTTTTTTCTTGCTTTTTTAAATCAGATTAACCATAGGTGTTTCTATTTTTATTAGCTTTTTCTTAAAATCAACTCTTAATTTTATTTATAAGGTCAATAGTTCTCTCTTTTACAATTTTTCTTAATCTCTCCTTTGATTTTCAGAATTTCTAATTTGGTATTTAATTGGGGTTATTTAATTTGTACTTTTTCTAAATTTTTTAAATTGCCTACCCTACTCATTGATCTCCAATTTCTCTATTTTATTCATATAGGCATTTAACAATATAAAATTTCCCCTCAAAACTGCCTTTTCTGCATCCCATAAATTTTAGTATGATGTCTCATTTTTATAATTTTCTTGGATATAATTATTTCTATTATTTGATGTTTGATCCACTCATTATTTAAAATAATGTCATTTAATTTCCAATCAGTTCTTCGTTTATCTTTCCCTGACCCTTTATTTCATGTAATTTTTATTACGTCATGGTCTGAGAAGTGTGTATTTATAATTTTTTTCCTTTCTGCATTTTGTTTTAAGGTTTTTTTGTGCCCTTTTACATGGTCAGTTTTGATGAAGGTATCATGTACTGCTGAGAAAAAATTATTTTCTTTTCTATCCTCATTAAGTTTTCTCCAGGGGTCTATCATATCTGTCTTCTAAGATTTCCTTCACTTTTGTTGGTATTTTTTTTAGATTTTTTGCAAGACTTTGGGGTTAAGTGGCTTGCCCTAGTCCACACACACAAACATCTAGGTAATTAAGTGTCTGAGGCTGGACTTGAACTCAGGTTCTTCTGACTCCTGACTCCTGGTGCTCTATCCACTGGGCCACCTAGCTGACCCTCACTCATATTGTTTTTAAAACACTTTATGTACAATAGAAATAATAGAAATTAATTGTTCCTTAAGTGTTTGGTAGAATTCACTTGTAAATACATCTGGCCCTAACACTCCTTAGGGAGTTTATTGATGGTTTCTTCAATTTCTTTTTCTGAAATGCAGTTTTATAAGTATGCTCCTTCCTCTTCTGCTGATCTGGGAAGTTTTTTTTAAATATATATATATATATATATATATATATATATATATATGTATATATACATATATATATATATATATATATTCATCTATTTTATTCAAGTTACCAAATTGATGGGCATAGGATTCAGCAAAGTACCTCAAATTTATAACTTTAATTTTCTCCTCATTTTTGGTTAATTCATGCTTTTGATTTTTGTTACTGTAATTTGGTTACTTTTTAATCAAATGAAGCAATTGTTCATCTATTTTATTTCTTTTTAAATAAAACCAAATCTTAGCTTTATTTATTAGATCAATGGCTTCCTTGTTTTTTATTTTATTAATCTCTCCCTGGGTTTTCAGAATTTATAAATTTTTATTTAATTGGGGATCTTTAATTTGTTCTTTTTTTTCTAGCTTTTTTACTTGCATGCCCAATTCATTGTTCTCCTCTTTGTTGTCATATAAGCATTTAGAGATATAATAAAGTTTCCCCTCAAAACTTCCTTTACTCTATCACATAAATTTTGACAGGGTATCTCATTAGTATCATTCTCTTGGATATAATTATTGATAATTTCTATGAAATACTAGTTTGATCCACCCATTATTTAAAATGAGTTTTTAAGGTCCAATTAGTTTTTCGTTAATCTTTCCATGACCCTTTGTAATATGCAAATTTTATTACATCATAATCTGAAACATATTCATTTATTATTTCTACCTTTCTGCACTTAACTGTAAGATTTTTAAGCCCTAGTAACATGCTCAGTTTCAGTACTGATGTAATGTATTTTCAAGAAAAAGATATATTCTTTTCTATCTGCATTAAATTTTCTTCCTAGGTCTGTCATATCAAAATTTTCTAAGATTTCATTCACTATCAGCTTCTTTCTTTTTATTGTGTTGTTAAATTTATCTAATTTTGAGAGCGGGAGGGTGAAGATCTCATTATTAAAGGTTTTTCTTTCTTTTTTTCCCTAATTCACTCAGTTTTTCCTCCAGGAATTTAGATACTATACTGCTAGATGCACACATATTTAATGATATAGTTTCCTTACCTATGTAAGGAAGATGGGTTTTCCCTTTTAATGAGACATCTTTTTGCTTTTGCTTTTTATCAAATCAGGATTACTCACCCTGAATTTTTGTTAACTTAAACTGAAGCATAATATGTTTTATTCTATCCTTTTACCTTTACCCTGTATGTATCTCCGCTTCTAATGTGCTTCTTATAAACAATATATTGTGGGATATTGATTTTTAATTCATTCTGCCATCCCCTTTTGTTTTATGGTATATTCACATTTACAGTTTAGATTATTGCTTCTATATTTCCCTCCTTTCCCCATTTATGTTTTTTCTCTTTCCTTTCCTCTCATCCTTCTTCATCAAAGTTTTACATCCTCCCCCTTTAACTTTTCTTTTAAAATTTAACTTTCAATTTATTTTCACTTATACCTTTGCCTTCCCTTTTATCAGTCCTGTTTCCCTTTATCTTTCCCTTTCCCAGCCCACCCCTTTCCCTGGAGATGAGAATAGATATTTAAACCCAAGTGTGAATGTATCTTATTCCCTCTCTGGGCCAAATCTATTGAATAGAATTTACTCAGTGTTCACATCTTCTCTTCTTTTCCTCTAAAATTATAAATCCTTTTGCCTCTTTGCTTGGTGTTATCTATCACTCAAGAACTATTAATCAGTCATCATCAAGGGCAGTTTGATTAATTGCTTGCTTGAAAAGTTCAAAGTGTTGTCAAAATACCATCACAGCATGATTGCTTGATTGTTTGATAAGCAGCATTGCCTTAAAGTCACTAAATATCCTTTGCTCTTCTGTCTAAATAGAAGTACAGTTTTCAAGATTCTTGAATCACATCAAATTATAATCACTTTTTCCTTACACCCTTTTCAAGTACCCTCCAAGGACACACAATCCTTATGAGTCAAAGTATTATCCAAAGTCAAATAATTTCATGAACTATTTGTACTCCTACCCCCAAGCATACTTTCTCCCACACACCCTCCCTCCCCATCAAGGGTACTTAACCACTTGGTAAGTAAAGTATAGCTTATTTAAGCATAAGAATCTCAAAGTACTTTAAGTACTAGGATGCACTGAAGATCTCACTTAAGAACTATGAAAATTGATTATAGGTTATGGAAGACACTGACTCAGGACCATACAGTTGCTGATGCCCTCATCAAAGAAAGTGCTAATTAATTCTGAGTACAGGAGAATTAAAGTAAGCCAATGGAAACTGAGACATTAAATTTAACATAAAACACCTCTGCTTTTCATCAGGGCTTTTAATCTCAAACTTAATAATGTTATCTTGGTCCTCTGCAATGGACAGGCAAGACCCAGTCATACCTAGATCCTCTAAGTCCAATTTCTCCAATTATTGTTGACCGTTTAATTTTCCTAAGAGAAATATAATTCTCAAGAGTTATGAGTGTTATATCTTCCCTTTTAGTGTTGTATGCAATTGATGGCCTTGACTAACATTTATTTTGTTTTGTCTTATTTTTTCTTTCCCCTTTTCATTAACCTTTATATGTTTCTCTTGAGCGTTACATTTGGAGATTGAATTCTCTGTTTAATTCTGGCCTTTTTATCAGGAAATTTTGTATGTCATCTATTTCTTTGAATATCTATTTTTTCTTTCATGAGAGTATATGCTAAATTTTGCAGGGTATTATATTCTTGGTTGTAATCCCAGGTCTTTTGCCCTCTGATATATAGTATTCCAGGTCCTTTGGTCCATCTATGTTGAGTCTGATAGGTTCTTTGTGAGTCTTTGTGTTTCCTTTGTATTTAAATTATTTCATTTTTGTTGCTCACAGTATTTTCTCCTTTATTTGAGAGTTCTAGAATTTGGCTATAACAGTTCTTGGAGTTTTTATCTTGTGGTCTCTATCTGGAGGTTTTCTCTGTATTCTTTTGATGTTTCTATTGACCTCTTGTTCTAGCAGATTTTCACAGTTTGCCCTAATAATTACCTGCATGATGCTTTTCAGGTTCTTTTTTTTTTAAATCTATACTTTCTGATGATTAGATGACTTGTAAATTACCTCTCCAAGATCTAAGAGGCCATTTGTTTTTCTTAAAAGGCACCTCACATTTTATTTAGATTTTTCAACCTTTTCATTTTGTTTGAGGGAATCTTGAGTCTTGTAGATTCATAGATTAATTTTTGTTAAATTCTAATTTTTAAGTTTTATTTTTTCAATTAACTTTTTTTTGTTTCTTTTTTCCAGCTGGTCATTTTTACTTTTAAAGGAGTTTATTTCTTTGGACAATTTTTCATAATTTTTCTGCATGACTCTCATTCCTTTTTTTCTCCTGTTTTTCTTCTCCCTCTCTTCTCAGGTTTTTAAATTAATTTTTAAGCTCTTCTATGAGTTCAATTTGGATTTTAGTCCAATGATTTGGAAACACATGGCAGCATAGTCAGAAGATGGACATAAAGGAGGAAGCAAACCTCTTCAAAAGCAAAGTCTGAACTACACAGGCAATATCTTGGCCAAGGATTCAAGTTTTTTTTGTTTTGTTTTGTTTTGTTTTTTTTTTTATTCTGGAACGGGGTCTAATCCCTGAATTTGTGCTTGGCTAAAATATTGCCTTTTGCATTTGTTCCCAAATCAGTTTTGTCTCTTTTCTAGATATTTCCAGGGTTCTAATTTTATTTGGGATTGGGACCCTCCCTCTTGTCTTGCTGTCTAGCTACAGGAGCTATGTTGTTGTCAAATGGTTGGGTCCTTGACTGCACTGTGAGTGAAAACTTCCATCTGGCTTCCCTACTCGCCCACATAACTGGGCTTTACTTACCCCCCCCCCCAAAAAAGACAGACCTTTACTGAAGATCTTCCAAGATATCTACTATGAAAATTTATTTTCATCTTCTCTTTCTTGGGTGGGTGGGGGGGTTCAGTAGCTTTAATGTCAGTGCAGAAACTTCATTTGTCTTTAGTAAGGACAACTTTCAGGAGCATGTTAACTTCATGCAACCATCTTGGCTCTGTCATGGAAGTCCTTACTGCTCTTTTCAGAGATACTTCTAGAGACCTGCCAGTTTTCAATTCTTCCAAAGACTTAAAATCCAAGGACAGATAATGACTACACTTTTGTCTTGTGCTCTGGTCGATGGCTAACCCACAGTATTCCCTTTTGCCATAGACCTTTGAGGAAAGTCGATGTTCTACTGCAGGCATTAAACTTTGTTGTGTTTCTGCTCCTCTTCCTGGGACTAAGGTGCCAGACTCTGGCATAGATCTGATTATAGGCAAAGCAACAGAGTCCTGCCTCAAGGGTAGCAAAGAGACTCTTGCAATCTCATTCTGGTTTCCTTTTTTTTTTTTTTTTTTGTCGATGGACTGAGAGATGCTACTGATTCTGTGATTCTGTTCCTGGTTTGCTGGTATTGGATCTGTGCTGCTGTTGTATGTGCTGGATTGGACTCCAGTCTTATCCTGTTGCAGCAGATTTTTTCTGCTGACCTTCTAATTTGTCCTTGGCAGTCTCTGGGCTGAGTGGTCTGGAAAATGCCATTACTGACACTAACCTAGTCACCCAGTTTTCAGCTTCTTGATTTTGGGGGTTGATTCACTTTGATTTAGCCCACACTGGACTAAGCTCTTCTCTCATCCTGGGACATCAGGTCCTTCCTCCAGATCTTCTAAGGCACGTTGGCCTGAACAATTGTTTCACAAAGTCTTTTTGCATGTTCTACCTCTCTGAAATTCGTCTAAAATTGTTATTTAAAGGTATTTGTAGTGGTTTACCCCTTTCCTTATACCATCATCTTGGCTCAGTCCTTGACAATTTAACGTTTTTCAGGAGGAACAAGTTGCAGAACATGAGACACTGAGAGAAGAGATAAAAAGAACATTTTTTCTCTTTTGTAGAATTTTTTTTATGAAATAATCAAAATAAATTTTATGAGAATTTTTTCATCCATATTTAGAAAATGCAATGATGAGACAATAGATTTACTGTTTATAGGTTAATTTTATTTGATTTTTAAAAACTTAATGTTATAAGACAATTTAAAAAGGAGACTAAAATTTTTAAAAATTTTAAAATTTATTTATTTTCATCCATATGTACATGCACATCTCAAGTTACAAAATTTACCTCCACCCTCCCTTCTCACACCACTCTCTTCAGCAGGGAACAGTCAGGCTAACATTTTGCATACATATTTAGTTAAACATATTTGCAAATTTGTAATTTTTGGCATGAGGAATTAGAATTGAGGCAAAGAGATACATAAGAGGTAATTTTTATAAAGTGTTCATCAGATTCTGAAGGATTTTTTGTTTGTTTTCTTTTTCTTCCTCTGGTTGGGGATAATATAGTCCATAACTAGTCAAATATAGTTGTCCTTGATCTCTGGACTATCAAGAGGAGTTGTTTCCATCAAGGTTGTTCATCTCATAATGTTGTTGATGTGTACATAGCTTTCTTGGTTCTACTCCCTTCACTCATCATCAGATCCCATAAGTCATTCCATGATTCTCTAGAATCTAACCATTTATGTTGTTACTGTTATAGAAAAGTATTATTCTATAGTATACATGTACCATAACTTGCTTATCAATTCCTCAATGGATAGGCATTCCCTCAATTTCATTTCTTTCCCATTGCAAACAGGACTGCTCTGAATATTTTGTAACACAGGACTTTTCCCATTTTTTATAGTTTCTTCTGAATATAATCCTAGAATTGGGATTGCTGGGTCAAAGGGTATGAACAATTTTATTGCTCTTTGGACATAGTTCCATATTGCTTTCCAGAAAGACTGGATCTGTTTTCACCAGCACTGTATCAATGTCCCAATCCTCCCATAATCTCTCAAACATTGAGCATATTCACTTTTTCTCATTCTTGACCAATCTAATGGATGTGAGTTGATACTTCATTATTTTTTAATTAGCATTTCTCTAATCAATAGATACTTTTCCCTATGATATAATATATAGCTTTAATTTCTTCATTTGAAAAATATCTGTTCATATACTTTGACCATTTATCAATTGGGGAATCTCCAATTTATTCTTAAACTCTATTTTGGAATGGGGTTTTATGATTATTGTTAATCACTGATTAAGTGAGAATTTCTATTAATTTATGAGCAAATATCAGATTTTCTTCCTAGTTTACCTTAAAACTTATTTATAGAATAAAATAATTCCCTGATATCAGTTAAAGAGGAGTGACCTCACTCAGGTAATAAGAAAGTTTATTGGAAATCTTACTACCAAATCTGACATAGTGAATATTTTGAAAAAATATTTATGCCTTCTACGACTTTATCATAACAAGGACTTTTTTATTCTCATAGAAAATAAGATTTAATAAGTAAAGTCTGCTTAAGAAAAAGAACTTTAAATTATGGCTACCCAAGCTTGAACAAAGCAGACTTTACAATATAGCAATTGCATGATGATAAAAAGAGCCAGGTTGCTTGTTGTTCAACACCTCCAATTTGTCCAGTTCCTTATCCTATTATATGTTCCTTGTTTAAAACATATTTCCCAGTATACTGCTCCTTCTCTTCTCTGAGAAGTTGCATCAAAGTAATCATTTTTCTTTCATTGTTATTGTTGTTAGCTCTGTGCCGACAGCACTTCTAATAAAAAGTATTTAGAGTTAGATGTATTGTTCAATTGACTCATCCTAAATATAATTTTATTAAGCATAGTAAAATAATAAATATCACTGATTAGTGTTATGAAAACTTAGAAATCATGAAAAACAATCTTTCTGCCAAGATGGAATACAATAGTATAAAGGACATAAAGTACTTAACCCTTTGGAATCTCTAATCTGTTGTTTCAGACCCTCAGCTTCAATTCTAGAATTTCTTAAGCTGAACATGCCTAATTAGTCCTGCTTCCAGAGTTCTATCTTCTTTATAAAAAGAATCCTATGTGTATACTTCTACTTATCTATATTCAAATGCAGATTCTTGATTTTTTCTTTTCTTTCTCTCTTTTTTAGTATCGTGTATCTTATAAATATCTCATCAATAACAAGATTCTTCTTTGTTTCTAGATCTTAGACTTATTTCATTGACTTAAGCATTTCACAGAAATATTATCTGTCATTGCTCATCTTAGACTCTTATTTCTTTTCCAATTTTCTCAAAGGATCAGCTCCCATATTATAAAAAAAATCAATGTTATCTGCCCATCTTTTCCAATTAATTTGTCACTTCATTGCTGACTCTTTTTTTATGGTCAAATCCTAAGATCCCTCTTTTACTTTTGATTTCACTTCACAAGGCTATTTACAGAAAACAGAAATAAAGACTTAAGTATCTTGGAAGTAATTTTCAGTGAGAATACAATGAAACTTCCAAATTAGAGTACAGATATGGTTTAAGAAAATTATTGGCAATATCATTCTGTTACCTTAACTAAAATATTAGGTAAAGTCTGCCAATTAAGAATATCTCAAACTCCATTCTCTTATTTTCCCCTTATCAACCTCCCTTACCTTTCAAACTAATCATCTGATATTTTTAGGAGAATTTTTAAATTGGCTTAAACACTTTCAATATATTTTCAGATTTGAACCTCACGACAACCCTGTTAAATTAAGCAGAGTTTGTCATCTCCATTCCAAAGATTAGTAAACTGAAGCTCAGAGGGTTCAAGAAACTTCTAAGAGAGAAACATTGTCTCCCTTGATCTTACCAGAGCCTACAAGTATTAATTACACTTGCAACAGCAAAAGTTAAATTGCTTCACTTACAAATTGCATTTTTATTTTAAAAAATTGTTTAAAGTACTTGCTTTTTGATTTCTTTAATCATTAATTCTTTCCTCACATATTCTGATAGTTTATTTTCCTTCAAACTCCTGAAGTATCCATCTTGAGTTCTGATTTCTGTATTACTTTATTAATCTTGTCCCCCAAAATATCAAATAGATATATTCTAGTATTGTATAAAATTCACAATTCATTTAGTTGGAAAATAGTTCAAAGGTCATGGCTAAGTAAATAATAAGACCTTTGCCATTATTCCAAACCTTTTCTTCTCTCTTTGAGGTACTCATTCCATTCTTTCTTCCTATCTTTTATACTAAGAAATTCATCTCATACTTTCAACAATCACTGCAACAATAAATGGACTATCTGGCAAGAATATTGCCTGGTCTTTCTATCTTATCATGCATTCCCATAACATCACCTCCATTATCTCTTTTTTGCTGAAGCTTTGAATAAAGAACTGGTTCTTTTTGGTTTTTATCAGACCTACCTTTCTACACATCTACCTTCAAAGCATCTCCTTCCAAAAATGTACAACAGTTAATAACCATAATTCTTTTCTTTCTTCCTTTTTCCTTCCTTTCTTCCTCTCTACCTGCCTTCTTACCTTCCTTCTTTCATTTATGAATTTTTAAGAGGGTCACTTTGTTCATTTATGCATTATTTTATTGATAGGCTATATTTCTCAAATTTGACTACAAATTGAAATGGTGACTAGACTGTTATTTTAGTGTACTACAGTGACTATCCTAGTTAGAAATGGAGAAGTTTGCAGGAAGTACAGAAGGAGACAATTGGGTTAAACATCCTGGCCCTGTGCTTCATATTTTACAAAAATTAAAAAAATAATTAAATAATAAACTAAGCAGGACTTCCGGCCAAGATGGCAGAGAGAAGACAGGTGCTATGTGAAGCATTACCTGTCTCCAGTCAAAAAGAACATGAAAGAAACATCTTTTTTTTTTTTTTTTTTTTTAGTTTTTGCAAGTCAATGTGTTTAAGTGGCTTGCCCAAGGCAACACAGTTAGGTAATTATTAAGTGTCTGAGGCAGGATTTGAACTAAGGTACTCCTGACTCCAGGGTTGGTGCTCTATTCACTGTGCCACCTAGCTGCCCCTGAAAGTGACATCGTAACAGAAAATCGATCAACAAAACCTGGAAAAAGAAGCTAGGAGAAGAACACCTACCAACAAGGTCAGTCTCAGGGGACTGTGGGTGAAATGGGAGGAGACCAGAGGATCATCACAGAGACAGTAAGGGGGAGGGGAAAGCCAAGGGATCAGTGTTAGCCTTAGAGACCTTAGTCAGAAGTGGGTCCAGAAGCAACTTTAGCTAAAGGTATCTTTGGCCAGCGGGAGAGGAGGTCTGCATTCCGGAAATCATCCAGTTCCAGGTGAGACCTGAATTACATACTTTTGGAGCATTCTTCCAGGAGCTGCCTTACTCCCCCCCCAATCCCCTCAAGCACAGGTGTGGATTAAGGAGACCACTCAGCTGAAATTGGCTTCCAGCCCATTGTTCAAATTCAACTCTGACCCTGCTGCCCCTCCTCCCTCCCTCCAGGATTGGTAGAAGGCTTCAATCACTCTAGAGAAAGCAACCAGCACCTCCTACTGGCTAGCTCTTGCAATTACTAAGCCAAGTGAACAAAGCCTCTAGGATCTTCAAAAGTAAACCATTGAAAGCCACCCCCCCCCCAGAGAAGAACCTAGAAAAATGAGGAAAAGCCAGAGAAAAGGGGGATACATGGAGAAATACTTATAAGGACCAGATTCTCACCCAGAGAAAACTAGCATTTCTGAGAATATGAATTGGTCTCCAGCCCAAACAGACTTCCTTGAAGAATTCAGGAAGGAGTTTAAAAAACAATTTAAGGGTGGCGAGGTGGCTCAATGGATATAGAATCTGGCCCTGGAGTCAGGAGTACCTGAGTCCAAACCCAGCCTCAGACACTTAATAATTACCTAGCTGTGTGGTCTTGGGCAAGCCACTTAACCCCATTTGCCTTGCAAAAAAAAAAAATCTAATTTTTTTTTAAATCAATTGAAAAAGTTGGGAAAAGAAAATCAAGAGAAAATTAACACATTATAGCAAGAAAGCAAAACACTGGAAATAAACAATTAGACTCTCAAATCATCAATTGGGCAAATGGAAAACTCCTTCAAAAATAGAATTGATCATTTGGAAAATGGGTTGCAAAAGGTAAATGAAGAATATTCTACTCTTAAAAAAGAATGGAATCTGTGGAAACTAATGACTTCATGAGACAACAAGATTCTATCAAACAAAACCAAGAGATCGAAAAACTGGGAGAAAATGTAAAATACCTCATCAGCAAAACTACTGACCTTGACAATAGATTGAGAAGGGACAACCTGAAAATCATAAGACTTCCTGAAAACACTGAAGAGAAAAAAGCCTGGACTTAATATTACAGGATTTAGTGATAGAAAATTGCCCTGATATCATGGAACCAGAAAACAAAATAGTTATTGAAAGAATCCATCAATCCCCTCCAGAAAGAGATTCTAAAATGAAAACACCAAGAAATGTTGTGGCCAAATTGCAGAACTATCAGATAAAAGAGAAAATCCTGCAACCAGCCAGAAAGAAACAATTTAAATACCAAGGAGTCACAGTAAGGATTATGCAGGACTTGGCTGCATCAGCATTCAGGGATCAAAGGGCCTGGAATGAGATATTCCAAAGAGCAAGGGAGCTTGGAATGCAGTCAAGAATCCACTATCTGGCAAAGCTGAGCCTTCTCTTCCAGGGGAAAAAGATGGACATTTAATGAACTGGGAGGCTTGCAGCATTTCCGGATAAAAAGCCCAGAGCTAAATACAAAATTTGGACATCAAACAGGAAGGTCAAAAGACACATGAAAAGGTAAAAAAAAAAGGAAAAGTAAAAACTGCTATTCAATTTGATGAAAAAATTAAATCCTTATCTTAGAGAAAGAGTCTCATAACTCTTGAGATTTGTACCTCTATTAGAGAGAATATACTTAGTCAAAAGTGATGGACACAAAATTCTGTCAGATAGAATGATTTAAAAATGATACCTCCTTACAAAAATGGGACAGTATGGATATGGTAGGATGGAGGATAGTGAAGGGGTAAATCACATTACATTAAGAGGTACAAAATACCTATTATAATAGAGGGGAATAAAGGAGGAGGTGAGAACCATCCGAGTCTTCATCTCATCAGTATGAAATGGTGAAAAGGGGAGGGGGGATGGGAAAGGGAGAAAAAGGGGAACTAACAGAAGGATGGGAAGGAGGAAAGGGAAAAATGAAAAGGGGAAAGAACAGGGGGTTGATATAGGAGTGCAAGGACACTGAAGGTGGTGGTATTCAGAAATAAAATACTGGGGAAAATAGATAAAGGGAAAAAAGGGGAAATACAAATGGAGGGAAGATAGCATGGAGGCCAATAAAGAGTTAGTATTTATAACTTTGAATGTAAATGGGATAAACTCTCCCGTAAAATGTAAGTGAATGGCAGAGTGGATTAAAAACCATAATTCTACAATATGACACTTACAAGAAACTCATTTGAAGCAGAGAGATACATATAGAGTAAAAGTAAAATGTTGAAGCAAAATATTTTTTGCCTCAGCTGAAGTGAAAAAAGCAAGGGTTGCAATCCTTATCTCAGACAAAATAACTGTAAAAACAGATAGAATTAAAACAGAAAAGGAAGGCCTCTATCATCCTTAATGGTACCATAGCTAATAAAGTAATTTCAATACTAAATATCTATTTATACAATGACATAGCATCCAAAATCTTAGAGGAAAAGTTGAAAGAGCTACAAGAAGACATAGACTTCAAAAATCTCCTAGTGGGAATGGCTTAACAAACTATGGTATATGTATGTCACAGAAAACTATTTTTCTATTATAAACAAGGAGAGATGGGAATTTAGGCAAGCATGGAAGGATTTGCATGAACTGATGCTAAGTGAGATGAGCAGAACAAGAGAAACACTGTACACCCTGATGGTGGTAGGGGTGATAATCAACTTTCATGGACTTGCTCATTCCATCAGTGCAACAATCAGGGACAATTTTGGATTGTCTTTGTTAGAGAATACCATCGGTATCCAGAGAAAGAATAGTGAAGTTTAAACAAAGACTAAAGACAATTATTAAATTTAATTTAGGGAAAAATTATTATATAACTTTGCTATCTCTTATATTTTTTCCCTTAAGGATATGATTTATCACTAATCACATTCAATTTAGATCAATGTATACCAAGGAAACAATTTAAAGACCAACAGAATGCCTTCTGTGGGGAGTGCAGAAAGGGAAGCAAGATTAGGGTAAAATTGTAAAACTCAAAATAAAATCTTTTAAAAAAATTTAAAAAATAAACTATGCTGTAGAGGAGGCTCTGGGAGATGTAAAGATAACAAATAAAGTAGAGATTGATCTCCAGGAGATTATCTTCTCTTGGCACTATAAATATGTTAATACATAGGTAAGTAAATATAACATACTTTGAGGAGATATATGGTACTAATATCTGGTCACAGATTGTAAAGAGTGGGAAACATGGAGTACTTCATACACATTGTATAATCTGAATCACTACTCAGTTAAGAAATATATAAAAAAAGGTCTCCCATCAATCTGAAGAAATTATCAATTGTTGTCTATTTGAAAATCTGGGATTTAAAAAAAATTAACTGGAGAGAAAGACTAGATATCTGTTCTAAAATGCTCAGGAAATTTCTAAGAGAACCAGCATCAGCAAAATGCATTTCACTTCTATAAAATCAGCAAAGAGAGGCATGTTGACATGGTGAATAGACAGATTACCTTTAATTGGGAAGATGTGAGTTCCAGAACCCCTTCCAAAACCTTCAGGAAGTATATAACTTGGAAAATCTCTTATCCTCTCAGTATTGCTAGATGCCACTGATACTGAAAGTTCTCTTTATCCAAAGAAATCATAGATATGTTTTTTTTAGGTTTTTGAAAGGCAAATGGGGTTAAGTGGCTTGCCCAAGGCCACACAGCTAGGTAATTATTAAGTGTCTAAGACCAGATTTGAACCCAGGTACTCCTGACTCCAAGGCCAGTGCTTTATCCACTATGCCACCTAGCCACCCTAAGAGGATTGGGAAAGACTTTTTATTTTCTTAGGGTTTTTTTTTTTGCAAGGCAAATGGGGTTAAGTGGCTTGCCCATGGCCACACAGCTAGGTAATTATTAAGTGTCTGAGACCGGATTTGAACCCAGGTACTGCTGACTCCAGGGCCAGTGCTTTATCCACTATGCCACCTAGCTGCCCTATCATAGATATGTTTTAAAAAATAAATGTCAGAATATTACTTATCTTTTCTATTTCATGGTATTCTTTTAAACATTGAATGTGATAGTGTGTAAAATTATTTCCAAAGTTTTAATATACCATACAAGCAGAAGGTATTATTATTATCTTGAGCCTCATAGAAGATGGTATTGTCCTTCTTTTCTTCAACACAGTTCAGATAAATGGACCTTTTAAAAAGTCAAATTAAATCATCATAATCATAAACTGCACTGGAATATTTAAAATTTTAATTAAAATTGTAACATCTATTTTTGTAGTAAGTTTCAGAAACTACTTTATAATTGAAAACTGTCAGTCATGAAAGGAGCAACATAAGGCCAGAGAAAAGCACTAGCTTGGGAGTTTAAGAAGTTGAGTTCAAATGTTGGTTTGTAATTTCTGCTTTTTTAGTGTGAAAACTTTGTGCATTGTTACAAGTCAGCCACTCATCTACAACGCTAAATGGTCAATAGATTGTATCAGAGAAAGTATATGAACCCAAATATACCTTTCTATAAAGTTAAACATTCTATCTACCAGCACATAACTTCTCTATTAAAGATTTCATTTCACATAAAAAATAAAACAATGAAAACCAAGCAACTAATTTCCCACAGTAATTCTTTTTCTCTCTACTTTTTCCAATTGGTGCCTAATTGCATTTTCCTGACTACTTTTCTTTGCTATGCAAAGGTCTTTGCCCTCAAAATGCCTAAGTATTCATTATAGACTAAATTTAAATGCTAGCACCTTCATGAAGTCAACCCCCCCCCAAGATCCCTAAATTCTAAGGCCAATTAGTCCTTTCCACTTCAATTAGGAATGCCCCTTTCCCCTTCACACCTCATAATGCATTTTTGACACTTCTAAAGGAGTTATCAAATTAAAACGTTTGTGTGTGTGTGTGTGTGTGTGTGTGTGTGTGTCTGTGCATCTGTTATTTATGTAGTTTAAATAGAAACTGGGCATAATGAAATCAATGCAGTGATGAGTTTGAAGTTAGGAAGACCTGGAATCAAATCAGACTTCTGATTCTTTCTAGTTATGACAGTCAACAAGTCACATGCTCTTGATTATATGAGTGAAGTGTTTCTATGTAATAAGTTCCATATCTTTATCAACTGAACCACAAATCATTCTCCTCCATGAATTTTTATGTCTTTGATAGATTATGAATTCCTTTAGGATAAGCGCCACATCTTGTTTTAACTATGTATCTTCCCAAAAGTCTCTGAATTCTGTGCATGTAGTATATATTTGATGAATGTTTGTTGCTTTAAATTATTAATTCTAATCCAAACTGAGCCCTTTCTAGAGTTAAGGAGTCCAGAAATAGAAACTTTGTATATATGTTTTCTGTCTTGTGATTTTATTATTTTTCCTATTCCTTATTCGTCTATACTATCTTATTATGTCATTATAATGTACAGGATTTGAATCTCTGTGGAATCATTTATGTAGAGATAGATACAAAATACTAGGACACAAATTCCAATGATACTAAAACAATAATAATTACTATTTTATGGCTAAATGAAATTGAAGTAAAATAACATTTTGAGGTTCCATCTAAAAAGTAATGAAACTGATTTCTATAAAAAGCCTTGAAAACCAATCTTTACACCCAAAATGTTATCCTTAAAATAGTGAAGCTGTTTAAATATACTAAACATTATATTGGAATAAAGAATATTGAATTTTAGTTGGAGAATCTCTATTTAAATGACAACTTTGCAACTAAGACTCTATGTGACCTTGGGAAATTCTTTCAATTTCTTGGGAACTCAACTTTCTAACATATAAGGGAAGAGGGAGTGGAGAAGAAATTATTTTTCAGGTCAAATCTGGTTCTACATTCTAGAATAACCTAGAGGTTATTCTTTTAATATGTGCAAACAAGATTTCTGGAATTATACTTTAGGGATAACCTTCAGATTAAAATTACAACATCTGAAAGAAAATTATTCTAATTATTTATAATCAGAACACATTGCTGCCTAAAAACCAGATGTGACAGCAGATGAATTTGTGTTGTGGCCAGAATTCAAATTCATCTTCAATATAGCAATATTTACCATAATTAGGATAAGGTAGTTTTATATGTATGGAAATTTTAAGTTTGGCATGTCTAATCGATATCTAATAAATCTATTTCTAAATATCTATATCTATACACATGTCCATCTTTAAAGCTTATCAATATTTAAATTACATGTGTGTTATGTGCATAAACATACATACAATAAATTTAAACTTTTATATTAAAATTATAAAATGACTAATGGGAAAAATTGTACTTTGTATTATAAGGAGCTCCTAAAATACAATTTTGTTTGAGAATATACATAAACATACATAGATATATTTGAAAGTTCTGACAAAATATTTCCATGGTGAGATTTTAAGTCCTTTACCTATCATTGATGTTTCATAACAAACAAAAAAGTTAAATTCATTTGAAAAATAAGTTTCCCCTATGAATCCATATCACTTAATCCAAATTTGAAACACAGTGAAGTAAAATGAAAATAAACATAGAAATAAATGATTGATCATTATTATATTTCCCCCTTTGAATAATAGATTTGTTGTCGTATTTCTTGCTTAATATATTTTGTTTCTCTTAAATGCTCTGAAAAATCCTTAAGCTTCATCTCCAGAACATTTAACAAGTTGATTTCAAATTTTAATAATCATTCTTGTTTGAATGTTAATCTAGTCCCTGAAAGTAGGTCCTTATTACCTATTACTTATACCTGTAGTGCATTTCATATATAAATATGAATGTAAATGTGTATACACACACACACACACACACACACACATACAAACATACACACATACACACATACACACACATATATACTTTTTGGAAATAGATATATCTACAGGAATTCAAATCAATCAATCTATATATGTATATATATATGTATATATATATACATACATATATATATATATATATATATATATATATATATATATATATATATATATATATATTCACCTCATTTCAATAGCCAATTCTCTTGTCAGGATGACTGTAAAATAATTTCCTGAGAAAAGAGTTAAAGAGTTGAGGTTTTTAGATGCATTTTACAAATTTTAATGAAGCAATAAAAAGTTTTAGATATTTTTAATTTTAAATTTAAAATAAAAATCATTATTTTAATTTAAATTGAAAGAAATTTTAAATAAAATATTGATTTTTTCATTTCAGTCATTTTAAATTTTAATATAATTTTTTTATTTTCAGATTGAAAGTATTTCAAAATTACTTTTTTAAACAAAAAATGACAAGTTGCATTTTCCTAATTTAGAAAATTCAGTATTAGAATCAAATATTTTGTTGTCTCATCTTTGAATTTAAAGTGATCAAATTACTTAAAATTGATTTAACTCAGTTCTTTTGGACAGAGGATTAGGGCAAAGAGTACTATGAGCAACAAAGTGTTAACCTTTATTTTGCTATTTCATTTATAATGTTAGACCTTCACTTGAACTTCCATGAAGGAAGATGTGGCAACCAATTGAAAAAGAGTTGTAAGTCATGTACAGACTAAAATTTTACCATTTGAATTATTAAAGATACCTAGACTAGTGTTGTTTTCCCATACACAAGAAACATATCCATGTCGAATTTTTAAGTAGCTGCAGTTAATCCATCCTCAAATAATGTATTAGAGTTAGCAGTGGTAAGTCAGTATTTTAATTTTTCAATAAAAGAATGAAAGATACTCTTGGGAGGAATGAGAACAGGTGTCTGGTCTTGACTTGTGATTCTATGAATGCTAGGACCTTTCAGTGAATATATCCTTCCTTCATTGATGCAAATAAGCAACATATCTCCAAGGTTAAATGATGGTCACCAGCACATATCAGAAAAAGACTTTGAACTCAGGTATTTATTATGGCCTATTAAATCCAACATCATGCTTACCACCAAACAGCTGCTCAGACTTTAAAACAATTCTAATTTGTCCTATCTAGTACATTTCTGATTTCCCAGAAGAGAATTTATTTTAGAAATAAAATTTAATATTTAGTTTTCTCAATAAATTCTATAAGAAAAAATAACTTCTAATCCATTAATCAAAATATTTTATTAAAATTTATGTTAATTTTCATCTTACTCCACTTTTTTCAAATTAGGATCTTATGTGACAGAATTTTTCTTCTTCCTTCTCCTCCTTCTTTTCCTCCTCCTCCTCATTTTCTTCCTTCTTCTTTCTTCTTGTTCTTCTTCTTTCTACTTGTTTTCATTCTTATTCTTTCTTTTTCTTTCTTTTTCTTCCTCTTTCTTCTCCTTCCTCTTCTTCTTTTTTTTGTTGTTTAAATAGAAGTTCAAGATTGCTTTTTATACCACAATCATTCTGACTTTCATTGACTGATCAATAATAAGCCCGGCCCAAGCATCTGTGGTTTATTATTTAAGTTTTGATCACTTAGAATGAGTGCTAATAGTAACTATTTCCTTTTCTGTTCAGAAACTCTGAAGGTCTTACTTTTCCAGATTACTGACTTTAGAACAGTAAATTGGGTAATCTTATTATTGAATTCTCACCTAGACATTAGTCATTGAATGGGTATGACCTCAGATAAACTGAGACCCAGGAAAGTTCTAATTTGGAAAAGGTCATCCCACACTTTCTGGTTTATCACCAGCAGTCCACTTTGATTTTGTAACTGGACTTTGATGAGCCTGAGAAGAGAATGAAGTTCATAACTTTTGTGAGGCTCTGCTTCAGTCCAATCAAATTCATGTACAAGTCAAGAAATTGCATTGTGATGTCATTAGTTCTCTTTGAGAGCAAAAGACAGATAACAATTTGCTTAGAGATATTTTTGAGCATGAAAATGAAAATTGTACAGGTTTAAATTTTGATTTTTTTTTAATAAGCAGATCATACATGAACTAAAATAAAGAAATGCAGCTGGGCCCATTTGAGTGGGGAACTGAGCTCACGCCTTTCACTCCAAAGGACTCCATTGCTCTATCTGACCAGATTTTGTTCTGCCAAAAACTACTCTCTAAAATCATGAGTCTGTATTTCCTTTCATCTCCCACTCCAACTTAGCTATTTTGACTCTCAAACTTTTGTCATATGCTTCCCAGAACTGAACACAAATACTTCAGCTGGTAGGTCTTGAGAAGAGTACAAGGATTCATCTTTTCCAGTTTAGTATATAAGATTTAAAGATTTCAAATTATTCTAATAAGTGTTAGAATAATCCTTTATTGTTAGTGATTTTGAGTACTTTTTCATATCATATTTCTCTTCTTTTGGAAATACCATAACTAGTCAACCCTATATGTATCCCAAAAAACAATTAATAATAAGTTGTGGGAAATTACAGTAATTTCCACTTAATTTCAATAATTCAGGCAGCCATTTCCTTACTGAAGGATAAGTTCCACCTCTAGTGGTGGGTAAGACGAAGAACAGCTCTGAGAGTAGTCAGTATAGAAGAGACACAGTTAAGGAGGGTGATTCCCAGTTTTGAGAACTCATTTAAAGATTATGATAAAAATCTAGGGTAAATTATATGAACTAATACTACAGTCTATATTTTTGTTACCTATAAAATAGAATCATAAATAATGAATTTTCTAAGGAAAAACAAGATTTTTCTCCCATTAATAGTTGTCATCTGGGATTCAGTCTCTATCCTCAAGGCCTATGAATACATATTGACCCAGATCTCATTCTATGAAAAACGAAATTCCTCCTAAAAGTCAAATAATTAATTTGATTCCTTAGCTATCATGATAGACAGTCAAGTTCAAATAGTGATTACTTCTAATGTCCATATACATAATTATAATAAATATAAATTTCAGAAAATAAAATCAAAGCTCCATATAAAGTATATTTAATTTTGAAAACTCTAGAGAAAATTTGCCTTTAATTTCCTATGTATTCTTGAATTTATTAAAAAACCAAGAGGAGGGATATGGGAGTCAGGGAGATGACAAAGGAGTAAAGTAAGGACCATTGGTACTTAGTCAATTAAAGCTTTATTTTACCCCAGGAATTATGACTTGATTACTTAAAATAAGAGAATTTAAAGAAAATTGTTATCATTGTATAAAGAAACCCAGAAAGTCTCTCCTGCTAGTGAAATATTGTAAGACATAGGAAACTGTCAGAACAAAAGAAAGGGATCACCAGTGTATTAAAATAGAAGCAATTCTTAGGCAAATTAATGACAATGAACATTTTTATCATATCATAGGGAGAGACTCTAATACTCTGTGGCTCATTGAGCCATATTAAGTTTTAAAAGCTTTCATTTGCATTTACACTTGTAGAACAAGGATTGTATATCATATTGCCCTAAAGACTTTTATTGGGAAAGGAAATATTAAAAGCATCAGACAAAAAGAAAGCTTCAAAATAATTCAATTTTCTGATTTTTATCCTATTTTTCCTTTTGCACTGGCTTCCATATAAAAGAGTATATATTGTCACGAAGTATTGAAGAGAAATACACAGAAGGGCAGAAGATAGCAGACTGGCCCTGGAATTAAGAAGACCTGGGTTCCGTTCTTATTTTTGTCACATACTAGCACTGGGCAAACTGCCTGACTTCCAGAGTTTAGTTTAGTCACATTATATCTATATCTACATCTATATCTACATCTATATCTATATCTATATCTATATCTATATCTATATCTATCTCTATCTCTATCTCTATCTCTATCTCTGTCTCTATATCTATATCTATATCTATATCTACATCTATCTCTATCTCTATCTATTTATCTTTCTATCTCTATCTATATCTATATCTATATCTATATCTATATCTATATCTATATCTATATCTATATCTATATCTATATCTATATATATCTATATCTATCTCTCTCTCTCTCTCTCTCTATATATATATATATATATATATATATATATATATTGGTGGAAGGAATTCAAATAGCTGCATTTTTCAATGTTAGTAGAATTATAAATTTTGAAAGAAAAAAAAAAACCTGCTCTCACAGAGTAAATCTAGACTAATTGCTTTAGCAATTGTATCAAACACAGTCTGATTGATATATACTTCTCTATCTCTCTCTCTTTCTCTCTTTTAGCGTTTTGCAAGGCAATGCAGTTAAGTGGCTTGCCCAAGGACACACAGCTAGGTAATTATTAAGTGTGTGAGGCTGAATGTGAACTCAGGTACTCCTGACTCTAGAGCGGGTGCTCTATCCACTGCACCACCTAGCTGCCCCTGAAATGTACTTTTATAACCTTTTTGCTTTGTTTTGTTTTCTTTTTTGAAAAAAAAGTAAAGAGAAATTTGGAGATGATCCATCACAAGAGTTGTTCTGAATAAATTTGTCCTGTGGGTGATACAGAAGTCAGTTTGAATGTGAATGGTTCAGGCATAGCATAAGGATTTCTTATCCTGGTAGTTTATTTTGTTGTGTTGTATTGTTTTATTTTGTTTGGACTAGAGATGAATGATTTTATAACTGGTTATTGAACTTTTTAAAAAGACTTTGCTGAAAGTTGCTTGAGAGATCTGGTAGAGCAGCTGGCATTTTGTAAGTGAATTAAAATGACTGGGCAGAGCTGGTTTTATATAGCAGTTAGATGCCAATGAAAGCAGGGAATATCAAACAGGAAAATAAAAAAAGTAAGTGAGTCATTAAGAACTATCAAAGAAAGGCAGTAGATGGCATTTAACATAGAAGTTTATGTTCTTAAAATTAAGACATCATAGTGTAGAGGGAAAAATATTAAGGAAATGTTTCTCTGGCATTTTCTATAATAATAAGGATTTATGATCTGTTCTTTTCTGGAATTTTCTGTGGGCTTCTGACTTCCTCCTCTTCATTTAGACTCTTCTGAAATGTAATTCTTTTGAGATAATAAGAACAAGCTCAGTCCTTTCCCCCTACCCTCAACTCATCTTTTGTTCTTCTTGCACATAGCCTGTCAAGGTTATGTTTGATCGCAAACAAATCTAGGTATATATATGCCAGGTATATTCAGATTTTGATTACCCCTTGGTCCCTCCCCCTGTGTTCTCCCTAACAGGAGGTAACCTGGGTTCCTTAAAAGTTGTGCCCCTTCTCTGCCATGTCCTAATCACTGTTGATCATAGCCCAAATGCTACCTTGTGAATATTCCTATCTCTTCTTTATCTCCCCTCCCCCTTTCCCCTTTAACAATCTGACTCTACTATTTTCATCAGCCCAGCTGTGAGCCCACACTTGTGATTGTTTACTTCTTTTCATAACTTTGTTATATTAATAAAACCCACTTTTTCTACCATGCTACCTCCTTAAAAAACTGCATGAAATTATTGGTAGCTCTTTGAAGGAAACTGAGAATAAAAATGTAAGGCTTTTATTACATTCTTGAGTCAGAGAAACTTTTGATTTCTTTCTTTTTCTGTTGATATTTTAATTTATTTTTCCAAATAAATGTTATGAAAGCTTTCCAAAATTCATTCACTAGAATATTTATAAGTTACGTATTTTTCTAACATCCTCCTCTCCCACAGATGCCAACAACCTAGGAAAAGGTGCAAATGTTCATTTGTATTTAATATGTTTATATATTAGACATTTTGCATTTGAGGAATTAGGACAAAGGAAAAGAAAGAAAACTATGGGATAGGAAGGAAAAACATAAGAGAAATTTTATAAAAGTGAACATAGTCTCCATTAAGATTCTGTGGCTTTCTTTGTTTGTTTTATTATGTTTTCTTCTGGTTAGATAGTATTGTCCATAACCCGTCTCACAGGATTGTACTAAATTTCTGTTTGAGAAGCAGTTGGTCAACTCAAATTATTGTGAATGTGTACAATGTTATATTGCTTTTGCTCCCTTTGCTAGGCATCAGTCCATGTAATTCTTTCCATGTTTCTCTAAAGTCTGACCAATAATAATTTATTATAGAACAATACTATTATATTCCATCCACATAGCATGATTTTTCAGCCATTCCCCAATTGATGGATATTCCCACAATTTTCAGCTTTGTCTATACAAAAAGAACTGATTATATATATATATATATATATATATATATATATACACACACACACAGAAACACACACACACACACACACACACACACACACACATATATATATTTGAACACGTGGAACTGCTTCCACTTTTATGATTTCTTCTGGATATAGGTCTAGTATTAATATTTCTGGGTCAAAGGGTATGATCAGTTTTATTGGTTATAGCTCAGTATTGTATTCTTGAATGGTTGGAATAGTTCATAACTCCATCAACAATGCATTAATGTCCCAATCTTACCCCCAACTTCTCTAAGATTAAGCATTTTCTCCTATATAGTCACCTTAGCCAATTTGATAGACAGCAGATGTTATCACATAGCTGTTTAATTTTCATTTCACTAATAAAAAATTATTTGGAATATTTTTGTATGATTAAATATAGCTTTAATTTATTCATTTGAAAACTTCCTGTTCACATGCTTTAGTGATTTATCAATTGGGAAATGATATAAATTTTTAAATTTGATTCAATTTGCTATATCTTTTGGAAATGAGACTTTTTCAGAACCTTCACAGCTGTGAAAATTTCTTTTTGTTTTTCTTCTAATATTGATTTAGTACAAAAGTTTCATTTTATTTTAATATAGTCAAAATGATCCATTTTACAATTTATAATGTAGTCTTTTCTTTGTTTGCTCATAAATCCTCCCCTTTCCATAGATCCGACAGAATATTTCAAGATCTGCTAATTGGTTAATGGTACCACCCTTTATGGCTAAATCCTAAACATATTTTGACCTTATTATGATATAAGGTATGAGATGTGTATCTATACCTAGTTTTTGCTCTACTATTTTCCAGTTTTTTTCACACATTTTTTGGATAATGATTTCTTTTTACAGAAGATAATGTCTTTGACTTTGTAAAACTATATATCACTTATTACTGTTTTTTTCATACCAATTCTAATTCACTGGTCCTTTAATGTACTTCTTAACCAATATCAGACAGTTTTGTTGACTATACCTTTTAGTATAATTTTAGATCTGGTATAGCCAGGCCACTTTCCTTTACTTATTTTTTATCAATTCTATTGATATTCTTGATTTTTTGCTACTTCAGATGAATGTTTTTCTATTATTTTAGCACAGTAAAATACTTATTTGGTAGTTTGATTGGTATGGCACTAAATAAGTAATCTAATTTTGGTAAAATTGTCATTTTGATTATATTGAGATCTGACTTTGTGTGAAAAGAATTTTATAATTTTGTTCATATGGATTCTGGGTTTGTCTTGGGAGGTAGATTCGTATATATTTTATGTGATTTAAAGCTACATTAAATGACATTTTCCTTTCTATTTCTTGCCCTTGGGATTTGTTGGTCATGCACAGAAATGCTGATGGTTTATGTGGTTTTATTTTATTTCCTGCTATTGTGCTGAAGTTGTTAATTGCTTCAAATGGTTTCATAGTTGATTTTTTTTTTGATAAAACCAATTCTTGATCAATAGATTTCTTGCTTTCAATTTTATTAATCTTTCCTTTGGTCTTCAGAATATATAATTTGGCATATATTTGGGAACATTTAATTTATTGGTTTTATTGTTTTTTTAGTTGCATGTACAATTCATTGATCTCAACTTTCTCTATTTTACTCATAGAAGCAGAAACAAAAAATTTACCCCCAATACTATTTTGACTGTGTTACATAAATTTTGACATAATGTCTCATTTTCATCATTTTCTTGGATGAAGTGGCTAATTGTTTCTATGATTTGTTGCTTTATTCATTCATACTTTAAAATTTGGTTATTTAGTTTACAATCATTTTTGGTTTTTCTTTCTTTGACCCTTTATTATATCCAATTTTTAATGCATCATGACCAAAAAGCATGTATTTTCTATTTCTGCATTTGATTGTATGTTTTTTATGTGCCAGTACATGATCAATTTTAGTATAGTGCCATACTATATCTTCATTCAGTTTTTATCCATGTAACCATAATATTTAAGTTTTCTAAGATTTTATTTACCATCATAACTTCCTTCTCGTTTATTTTGTGGTTATATTTATACAATTCTGAGAGAGGAAAATTGAGATTCCCCTTTATTATTAATTTGTTGTCTGTGTCTCCATTTTATTCATTCAGATAATCCTGTAAGAATTTGGATACTATTCTAATTGCTGCACATATATTAAGTAATAATATAACTTGCCTGTCCCTTTTAATAAGATCTTTTTTTCTTTTGCTTTGTCTGAAAGTAGGATTGATAGTTCTGCTTTTTTACTTCTGCTGAAACATAATATATTAAATTCCAGCCTATTATCCTTAGTCTGCGTATCACTTGGCTTAAAATTTGTTTCTTGTAAACTATATATTGCAATATTCTTATTTTTCATTTGTTTTGCTATCTGTTTCCATTTTATGGCAAAGTTCTTCCCATTCACATTTTCAGCTGAGATTATAAATTCTATATTTCCCTCCATGCTATCTTTCCCCACTTATCTTTTTCTCTTTCCATTTATTTTATTTCTCTTCATCAATGTCTTTTTCCCTTTTTCCCTTTAACTTTTCTTCTAAATTGTACATTAAATTTACATTTGCTTTTATCTTTTTCTTCCTTTTTATCATTTTCTTCTTACCATTCTTTCCCTTATTCTGCAGCTTCTTTCTCTATGGTAGGAAAGATTTTAAAATTGCCTTGATAATGCATTTTATTGTCTCTCTCTGGGTCAAACCTATTGAGAGTAGAATTTGCTCATTGTTCATAACCTCCTTTATTTCCCTCTCCTATAATAGGTTTTTGTGTCTCTTCACTTGGTACTATTTATCCTATAATGTCTTACCTTCTCCTGCTAATAGAGTGTATATATATATATATATATATATATATATATATATATATATATATATATAAATTTATTGTTTAGCCCTGACTTCAAATAAGGACCCTTTTGTCAAAATATATTTCTTTTTCTTCCCTGATAGAGATGCCATTCTCAAATGTTAATTTATTGACTGGTTAATACATTAATGAGCAGCATTGCCTCATAGTCACTAAGTGCCTTCCTGATTTCTTTTTCAATAGAAATACACTTATCAATAGATATAAATCCACCAGAAAGCTCTGGAATAATGAATTCTTTCTTAGAATGAGAAGTAGTAACTATTTGAAACCATCAACAAGCATTATATACAATGGGGATAAGCTAGAGGTATTCCCAGTAAGATCAGGGGTGAAACAAGAATGCCCATTATCACCACTACTATTCAATATTATATTAGAAATGTTAACTTTTGCAATAATAAAAGAAAAAGAAATTGAAGGAAATAGAGATGGGAAGGGAGAAACAAAACTCTCACTCTTTCCATATGACATGATGGTATACCTAAAGAACCCTAAAAAATCGTGTAAAAAAGTCTTGGAAACAATTATCAAATTTAGTTATGTCAAATGATATAAAAGAAATATACATGAATCCTCAGCAATTCTATATATATATATATATATTACTAGCAAGCTACAGCAGCAAGAGCTAGAAAGAGAATTCCCATTTAAAATAACATCAGATATCATAAAATACATTGGAGTCTACCTGACAAGGCAGTTTCAGAAACTATGAAAACAACAATAAAGCACATTGCACAAAAATAAAATCAGTTTTAAATAACTGGGCAAATACCAATTGCACATTGATAGGCATCTAATATAATAAAAATGACAATTCTACCTGAATGAAATGACTTATTTAGTGCCCTACCAATCAAACTTACAAAAATTATTTTAATGAGCTAGAAAAATGGTAGCTATCTCTGAGGTACCACTTTACACCTTTCAGATTGACTAATATGACCAGAAAGGACAATGATCATTGTTGGAAGAGTTGTGGGAAATCTGGGACACTAATACATTATTGGTGAAGCTGTGAACTCATCCAACCTTTCTGGAGAGAAATTTGGAACTATACCCAAAGGGCAAAAAAATGTGCATACCCTTTGATCCAGCAATACCACTACTGGGTCTATACTCTGAAAAGATGATGAAAAAGGTAAAAACATCAATTGTACAAAAATATCCATAGCAGGCTTGTTTGTGGTGGCAAAGCATTGGAAATCAAGTGAATGTCCTTCAGTTGGGGAATGGCTTAGCAAACTGTGGTATATGTATGTCATGGAATACTATTGTTCTATTAGAAACAAGGAGGGATGGGAATTCAGGGAAGCCTGGAAGGATTTGCATGAACTGATGCTGAGTGAGATGAG
Source organism: Macrotis lagotis (assembly GCF_037893015.1). Lineage (NCBI taxonomy): Eukaryota > Metazoa > Chordata > Mammalia > Peramelemorphia > Peramelidae > Macrotis > Macrotis lagotis. The sequence continues at coordinate 178,054,813 of NC_133666.1, forward strand.
CAGAACAAGAAAACATTTTACACCCTATTAGCAACATGGGTATGATTATCAACCTTGATGAACTTGCTCATTCCATCTGTGCAACCTTCAGGGACAATTTGGGGCTGTCTGCAATGGAGAATACCATCTGTATCCAGATAAAGAGCCGTGGAGTTTGAACAAAGGCCAAGAACTATCTCTTAAATTTAATGTTTCATCCTTAAGGATTTGATTTCTCTCTCATCACATTCAATTTGGAACAATGTATTCAATGGAAACAACGTAAAGATTGACAAATTGCCTTATGTGGGGGGTGGAGGAGAAGGAAGTAAGATTAGAGCAGAAAAAATTGTAAAACACAAAATAAATAAAACCTTTAGGAGGAAAAAATGGTAGCTAAATTCATATGAAGAATCCAAAAGTAAAGAATATCAAGAGATTTAATGAAAAAGTGCAAAAGAAGGTGGTTTAGCCATACTGTGTAGAATTATAATATAAGGCATCCATAATCAAAATTGTCTGGTCCTGACTAAGAAATAGAGTGGTGCATCAATGGAATAGACTAGATACAAAAGAAACTGCATGAAATGATTATAGTAATCTACTGTTTGATATATCCAAAGAGCCTAGCTTCTGTGATAACAACTTACAATATGGTAAAAACTGTTGGGAAAATTAGAAGTTGGTATGTCAGAAACTTGGATTAAACCAACATTTCATTCCGTATACCAAGATAAGATCTAAATGGGTACGGAATTTAGACATAAAAGACAATATTATAAATAAATTAGGAGATTTAGAAATATTCTGTCAGATCAATACGGAATGGGAAGCAGGTTATGACCAAGGAAGAGATGGAGAATATCATTAAAAACAAACTGGATAATTTTGCTTGTATTAAATAAAAAAGCTTTTGTATAAATGAAAACACTTTAACCAAGATATAAGAAATAAAGTAAATTGTGAAAAAATTTTTACAATTAGTAATTCTGAGAAAGGATTCATGTCAAAAATATATAGAGGACTGATTCAAATTTATAAAAAAAGCCATTCTCCAATTGACAAATGGTCAAAGGATACGCAAAAACAATTTACAGATGAGGAAATTTAAGCTTAAGAAAAAATTGCTCTAAATCATTACTTTTTTAAATTTATTTTTATTAAAGATATTATTTGAGTTTTACATTCCCCCCATCTTGCTTCCCTCCCCCTCCCCCCCACATAAAGCACTCTGTCAGTCTTTACTTTGTTTCCATGTTGTACCTTGTTGCAAATTGGGTGTGATGAGAGAGAAATCATATCCTTAAAAAGAAGAGAAGTCTAAGAGGTAACAAGATCAGACAATAGGCTATCTGTTTTTTTTTCTATATTAAAGGGAATAGTCCTTGCACTTTGTTCAAACTCCACAGCTCCTTATCTGGATACAGATGGTACTCTCCTTTGCAGACAACCCAAAAATGTTCCCGATGGTTGCACTGATGGAATGAGGGAGTCCTTCAAGGTTGAACATCATTCCCATGTTGCTGTTAGGGTGTACAGCGTTTTTCTGGTTCTGCTCATCTCACTCAGCATCGGTTCATACAAATCCCTCCAGGTTTCCCTGAAATCCCATACATCAAAGGCTATGCACATTTTTGTTGCCCTTTGGGCATAATTCCAAATAGCTCTCCAGAAGGGTTGGATAAGTTCACAGCTCCACCAACAGTGTAATAGTGTCCCAGATTTCCCACATCCTTTCCAACAATGATCATTATCCTTCCTGGTCATACTGGCCAATCTGAGAGTTGTGAGGTGGTACCTCAGAGAAGCTTTAATTTGCATTTCTCTAATAATTAATGATTTAGAGCATTTTTTCATATGTCTATGGATTACTTTGATCTCATCATCTGTAAGCCTTTGCATATCCTTTGACCATTTGTCAATTGTGGAATGGGTTATTGTTTTAAAAATATGACTCAGTTCTCTGTATATTTTAGAAATGAGTCCTTTGTCAAAATCACCAGTTGTAAAGATTGTTTCCCAATTTACTACATTTCTTTTGATCTTTGTTACATTGGTTTTATCTGTGCAAAAGCTTTTTAATTTAATGTAATTGAAATCATCTAATTGTTTTTTGGTGATGTTCTCCAACTCTTCCTTAGTCATAAACTATTCTCCTTTCCATATGTCTGACAGGTAGACTAATCCTTGATCTTCTAATTTGGGTGCATATATATTCAATATTGAAATGACTTTATTGTCTATGGTACCTTTTAGGAGGATATAGTTTTCTTCCTTATCTCTTTTAACAATATCTATTTTTGCTGCTGCTTTGTCTGAGATAAGCATTGCTACCCCTGCTTTTTTTTTTTACTTCAGCTGAAGCAAAATATATTTTGCTTCAACCTTTTACCTTTACTCTATATGTATCTCTCTACTTCAAATAAGTTTCTTGTAAGCAGCATATTGTAGGATTCTGGTTTTTAATCCACTCTCCTATTTGCTTACATTTTAAGGTAGAGTTCATCCCATTCGCATTCAAGGTTATGATTACTAATTCTTCATTGCCCTCTGTGGTATCTTCCCTCTGTATTTTTCTCCCTTCCCCCCCTTTTATCCACATTTCCCAGGCTTTTGTTTCTGAAAACCACCCCTTCAGTGTGTTTGCCCTCCTAAATCACACCCACCCCTTTCTTTCCCCTTTCCCTTTTTCCCTTTTCCCTTCCCTTCCTTTTATTATTTCCCCTTATTTCCCTCACTCTCCTTCCCTTTCTCCGTCCCCCTTCCCCTTTTCCCCTTTTAATACTTGAAAGGTTCGATGTTTTATAATTTAACTGAGTATGTGTAGGTTGACTTTAAGCCAAATCTGATGAGAAGAAGATTCAGGTGTTTCTCCTCTGCTCTCTTCTTCCCCATTATTACCATAGGCTTTTTGTACCACTTAGTGTAATGAGATTTACCGCATTGAATCCCCTCCCTTCTCCCATCTCATTCCTGTACCCCTCTTTATGGTGTTAGTGTTTTTTTAGATCATTCTATCTAAGTCATAGAAAATTCTGAGTGTCTTTCCGTTCTAGTTCTGTATATTCCATTGAATAAAGTCAAAAGAAATAGTCTTTCTTCCAAGTGGGGTTAAAGCCAGTTACAACCCATTAGATAGTAGTCTCATGGATAAGTCATGAATGTCCATCATTTCTGGCTTGGTGTATTCTCTCTGTTAGAGTTACATTTCTCAAGGTTTGTGAGAATCTTTTTTTTTTACTCCCTTGCTGGGATATAGCCAGTTTCAACTAACTTACTGGATTGCATTTTTTTTTCTTTTACCACCACTCCTTTTTTTTAACCTTTTTGTGTGTCTCTTGAACCTCCTGTTTGATGTCCAAATTTTCTTTTTAGCTCTGGTCTTTTCATCAGAAAGTTTTGGTATTCTTCCATTTCGTTAAATGACCATCTTTTCCCCTGGAAGAAAAAGCTTAGCTTTGCAGGAAAGTAGATTCTTGGCTGCATTCCAAGCTCCTGTGCTCTTCAAAATATTTCATTCCAGGCCCTTCAATCCCTTACTGTTGATGCAGCCAGGTCCTGTGTGACCTCACTGTGGCTCCTTGATATTTAAATTGTTTCTTTCTGGCTACTTGCAGGATTTTCTCTTTTATCTGATAGTTCTGCAGTTTTGCCACAACATTCCTTGGTGTTTTTGTTTTAGGATCTTTTTCTCGTGGGGATCGATGTACTCTTTCAATAACTACTTTGCCCTCCAATTCCATGATATAAGGGCAGTTTTCCATCCCTAGATCCTGTAATATTAATCCAGGCTTTTTGTTCTCTTCAATGTTTTCAGGTAGTCCTATAATTTTCAGGTTGCCCCTCCTCGATCTATTCTTGAGTTCAGTGGTTTTGTTGATGAGATATTTTGCATTTGCTTTTATTTTTTCTATTTTTTGATTTTGTTTAACTGACTCTTGCTGTCTTGTGGAGTCATTAGTTTCTGTAGACTCCATTATTTTTTTGGGGGAGGAGTTTTCTTCATTAACCTTTTCCAATTGGTCAATTCTACTTTTGAAAGAGGTTTCCATTTGACCAATTGAGGTTTTGAGAGAATTAATTTCTTTTTGCATTTGCTCATTTGAGGATCTGAGAAAATTATTCTCATTTTAATCATCCAATTGATGATCTGAGAGATTTATTCTCCTTTTGTGTTTGTCCAATTGTACTTTCTAAGGTTTTGTTTTCTTGTTGCAAGGTATTAATTGTCTCCCAAATTTTTAACCTCCTTCCTTATTTCTTCAAGGAAGTCTTTCTGTGCTGGAGACCAGATTTTATTCTCCTCAGAGGTTCCAGGTCTCTCTGAGTTGGGGTCTTTCCCTTCCAGGAATTCTTCTATGGATAGACTTATCTGCTAACCCTTCTTCATTATGCTAAGACCTTGAGTTGGGGGGGGGGGCTGGTTCACCTGGGCTTGGGATCACTAAAGGCTTTACTGAGTGCAGTTTCTCTGGATGGCCAGTAGGAGGTGCTGGTTGCCCTCTCTGGAGTGTCTGTGACCTTGGTTGAGAGGCCTTTTCCCTTTGCTTGAGGGAAGGAATTGCAGCTATTGAATTCTTTTGCCTTCAATCAGTGGTGGGCTTTACCCTGGCCTGAGGTCATTCCTCAAATGGGCTGGTTCTTTTGCTCACACACCTGGGCCTGAGGCAGAAATAGTTTGCAATTGTTTGTTTTGGAGGAGGCCTCAGTGCAATGGAGGCGTGGACTCAGAGTTTCTCAGACCGGAGGAGCTCAGGGATGGTGTCTGCAGCTCTCCTTTACCAGACCTCTCCCCACAGCCCCATCCCCAAGCTCCAGGGGATAGCACCAACACCAGCACCTCTGCTTCTCCACGGACCTAAGCCCCTTTCATCCAGCCCCACTGCTGATCCAGCAGGTTCTGCTCTCCGGCCCTCAGACTCCCAGTAGATACTACTCCTGAGGTAGATACTCTTTCTCCTGGCTTTTCTTTCTGGGTTTTGTGAGTTGGCTTTGTTTTAAGAGGTTTGTTTCATGTGATAGATAGGGAAGAGATCAGGAGACTTTAGAACTGTGCCTGTCTTCTCTCCACCATCTTGGCTGGAAGTCTCTAAATCATTACTTTTTAGAGAAATGAATTTTAAAACATTTTTGAGGTACCACCTCAAAACTCTCAGATTGGCCAATATGACCAGAAAGGACAATGATCCATATTGGAAGGAATGTGGGAAATCTGGGACACTAATGCTTTGCTGTTGGAACTGTGAAATGATCCAACCTTTCTGTTGAGCAATCTGGAATTATGCCCAAAGGGCAATAAAAATGCCAGAAATACTTATACTGGGTCTATAACCTGAAAAAATCATGGAAAAGGGTAAAAACATCACTTGTAAAAATATTCATAGCAACTCTACTTGTAATAGCAAAGAACTGGAAATCAATTGAATGCCCATCATTTGGGAAATGGTTGAAAAACTGTGGTTTGTGTTCGTAATGGAACACTATTACTATTGTTTTATTAGAACCTAGGAGGGTTGGGATTTCAAAGAAGCTTGGAAATAATGACAAGACCTGATGCTGAACAAGATGAGCAGAACCAGAATAACATTATATACCCTAACAGCAACATGGCTGTGATAATCAATCTTAATGCACTTACTCATTCCATCATGGGCAACTATTGTATCTGAGAAGGATAGTAAAATCTCAAACCAGGAAAAGAATTGTACAGATTAAATAAAGACCAAACACTATTACATTCATTTTTTTTTAAAAAAATGTCTTATGTGCTATATAATTTTGCTATCTCTAATATTTTATTTTTTCATCAAGGAAATGATTTTTCTCTCAACATATTTAATTTTGATCAAAATACAGCATGGAAACAATGTAATGTATATCAAAATACCTTCTATGGGGGAAGGGGAAGGGGAAGGGGAAGGGGAAGGGGAAGGGGAAGGGGAAGGGGAAGGGGAGGCAAGCAATGGTCAGGAAAATGTGTAAAATTAAAATCCCATCCATAAAAGATTGGTGAAAATTACTATTGTATATTATTGGAAAACACATAGAATATATTTTAAAAAATCACTGGTCTAAAAATATTCCTAGCAGCTCTGTTTGTGGTGGCAATGATTTAGAAATTGACGGGATATCCACCAATTAAGGAAGGGCTAAAGAAATTGTGATGTATGTATGTTATGGAACACTATTATTCCAATAGAAATCAGGAGTGTTGGGGGCAGAACCAAGATGGCTCAGGAGAACAGCCTTTCTTAGGTGCTCTCTCCAAAATATTTCAAAAACCTCGAAATTATGAGTCTAGCTAAATTTTTGAGAGAGAGAAACCACAGAAAGATCCAGTGAGGCAATTCTTCAACCCAAGAGAACCTGGAAAATAGTGGGAAGGCTCTGTTCTATGTGGTCAGAGGGGTGTCAGTGGGCTAGAGTGAAGGAATTTTAGCCTTCCTGGAGCAGCCACAGGCTGCTGGCAGCAGAAGCAGTTTCCTTATCTGCCACCCCAGGTAGCTCCAAGCACAACTTGGAAGATCAGCAGGCAGACCTCTGCCAGAGTTAGGTGAAGTCTAGGCCAGTGTGATCTTCAGCATAGCCAAGATTTCCAGAAAGGGGAGCAGGTCTGTGGAGTTGCCCAGCAGGAGCCACCTGGCACGTGCATCAAGCCCACAGAAGGTTGGAGAGTAGAGGGAAACTACTAAGGTCTATCCTCTGTCCCTAGGACAGGACTTTGGGTTTTGAATAAATTAAGACCCTGGGTACAATATGGGGACCTGGAGGGGTGAGCTTGTGGCCAATCAAAAGACCAGGAGAGCAGTAAGAAACTCACATACTGAGGTCCTTGAGAGGGGTGATCCAAAGACACTCAAAAGCTCAGGTAAACAAGGCACAGGCTTGGTAAATGAGTAAAATGGGAAAAAAGGAACCTTACATAGACAATTGCTTTGGTTCCACGGAGAACCAAAATACACAATCTGAATATGAGAAATTACAAGCTTGTGCATCTAAAGGTTTCCAAGAAATAAAGAAGTTTAGATGAGCCTAGGACATAGTTCAAAAAGATTTTGAAAATAAAGTAAGGGAAGTAGAAGAAAAATTGGGGAAACAAATGAGAGAGATGCAGGAAAAACATGAAAATGAAGTCAGCAGCTTAGTCAAGGAGATCCAAAAAAATGCTGGAGAAAAAGCAGTTTAGTTAAAATGGAAGAAACAGTTCAAAAGGATATTGAAGAGAAGAATTCTTTAAAAAGCAGAATTAACTAGACGGAAAAATGAGATAAGAACGCTCTCTGAAGAAAACAAATCCTTCTGATGTAGAATGGAGCTAAAGGAAGTTGATGACTTTGCAAGCAATCAAGATACAATAATTCAACAACAAAAGAATGAAAAACTAGAAGAAAATGTGAAATATCTCATTGAAATAATAGCTGATATGGAAAAATGATCCAGGACAGATAATTTTAAAATTATTTGGCTGCCTGAAAGTAATGATGAGGAAAAGAGCCTTGACTTCATTTTTTTAGAAAGATTTTATTTATTTTGAGTTTTACAAATTTCCCCCATTCTCGCTTCCCTCCCCAACCCCACAGAAGGCATTCTGTTAGTATTTTCATTGTTTTCAGGGTATACATTGATCTTAATTGAATGTGATGAGAGAGAAATCGTATCCTTAAGGAAGAAAAAGAGTATAAAAGATAGTAAAATTACATAATAATGTAACAGGTTTTTTTTTCTAAATTGAATGTAATAGTCTCTTTGGTCTTTGCTCAAACTCCATAATCCTTTCTCTGGATACAGATGTTATTCTCCATCACAGATAGCACAAAATTGTACTTGGTTGTTGCACTGATGGAATGAGCAGGTCCATCAAGGTTAATCATTACCCCCATGTTGCTGTTAGAGTATACAGTGTTTTTCTGGTTCTGCTCAACTCACTCAACTTCAGTTCATGCAAATCATTCCAGGCTTCCCAGAATTCCCATTCCTCTGGTTTCTATTACAACAATAGTGTTCCATGACATACATATACCACAGTTTATTAAACCATTCCCCACCTGAAGGACATTTATTTAATTTCCAATTCATTGCCATCACAAACAGGGCTGCTATAAATATTTTTGTACAAGTTATGTTTTTACCATATTTAATATTCTCTTCAAGGTAGAGACCCAATAGTGGTATTACTAGATCAAAGGGTATGCACATTTTTGTTGCCCTTTGGACAGAATTGCAAATTGCTCTCCAAAAATGTTGGATGTTTTCACAGCTCCACCAAACCATGTATTAGGTCCCAGATTTCCCATAACCCTTCCAACACGGATCATTTTCCTTTTCTGGTCATATTGACCAGTCTGAGAGGTATGAGGTGATATCTCAGATATGCTTTAATTTGCTTTTTTCTGATAAGTAATGATTAGAGCAATTTATAATATGACTGTTGATCACTTTGATTTCAAGATGTAAAGTACCTTTGCATATCCTTTGAACATTTGTCTATTGGGAAATGGTTTTTGTTCTGAAAATTTGACTCAGTTCTCTTTATATTTTAGAAATGTGTCCTTTGTCAGAAATATTATTTGTAAAAATTGTTTCTCAATTTACTACATTTCTTTTGATCTTGGTTACAGTGTTTTTGTCTGTGCAAAACTTTTTAATTTATTGTCATCAAAATAATCTATTTCGTTTTTAAATATTTTCTCTATCTCTTCCTTGGTCATAAACTGCTTCTCTTTCCATAGTTCTAACAGGTAAACTACTCCTTGATCTTCTAATTTGCTTTTAATATTTTTTTTCATGGCTAAATCCTATATCCATTTTAATCTTATCTTGGTATAGGGTATAAGAAGTTGATCTAATGTAAGTTTCTTCCATGTTACCTTTCAATTTTCACAACAGTTTTTATTGAAGAGAGAATTTATATCCCAATAGCTGGACTCTTTGGGTTTATCAAACAGCAGATTACTATAATCATTTCCTGTTATTTTACCTAGTCTAATCCACTGGCCAACCACTCTATTTCTTAATCAATACCAGACAATTTTGATGACTGATGACTTATAATTTAATTTTAGATCTGGTAAGGTTAGGACACCTTCTTTTGCAATTTTGTTTCATTGAATCTCTGAAAATTATTGACTTTTTATTTCTTCATATAAATTTACTTGCAACTTTTTCTAACTCATTAAAGTATTTTTTTTGTAATTTTGCAAGTAGTTTAATTTTGGTAGAACTGTCCTTTTATTATATTAGCTTGATCTATCCATGAACAGTTGATGTTTGCCCAGTTATTTATTAATTTATTTTTAAAAGAGTTAATTTTAGTTTTGAGTTTTATAATTTTTCTCCCAATTTTACTTCCCTCCCCCAACACCCCACCCCCATGGAAAGCAATCTGTCAATCTTTATTTTGTTTCTATGTTGTAAATTGATCCAAATGAGAGAGAAATCACGTCCTTAAGGAAGAAACAAAAAGTATAAGAAATAAACAAGATCAGACAATAAGATATCTGTTTTGTTTCTAAATTAAATGGAATACTCCTTGAAGTTTGTTCAAACTCCACGGCTCTTTATCTGGATACAGATGGTATTCTCCATTGCAGATAGCCCCAAATTGCTCCTGGTTGTTGCACTGATGGAACGAGCGAGTCCATCAAGGTTGAACATCACCCCCATGTTGCTGATAGGGTGTACAGTGTTTTTCTGATTCTGCTCCTCTCACTCAGCATATGTTTATGTAAATCCCTCCAGGCTTCCCTGAATTCCCATCCCTCCTTGTTTCTAATAGAACAATAGTGTTCCATGACATACACATACCACAGTTTGCTAAGCCATTCCCCAACTGAAGGGCATTTACTTGATTTCCAATTCTTTGCCACCACAAACAGGGCTGCTATCAATATTTTTGAACATGTGATGTTTTTACCCTTTTTCATCATCTCTTCAGGGTATAGAACCAGTAGTGGTATTGCTGGATTAAAGAGTACACTCATTTTTTGTTGCCCTTTGTTGCCCAGTTATTTAAATTTGATTTTATTTGCATGAGAAATGTTTTGTAGTTGTTTCCAAAAAGTTTCTGAGTCTACATTGGCAGGTAGACTATCAGGTTTTTATATTGTCTTAGGGTACTTTGAATGGGACTTCTCTTTCTAGCTCTTTCTATTGTATTTTGCTAGTCATATGTAGAAATGTTGAGAATTTAGAGTGTTTATTTTATATCCTGCTAATTTGCTAAAGTTGTTATTTATGTCTAGTATTTTTGGATGATTTTTTGGAATTCTACAGGTATATCATTATGTCATCTGCAAAGAGTGAGAGTTTTGTCTCTTCCTTCCCCATTCTGATTCCTTCAATTTATTTTTCTTCTCTTATTGATGAAGCTAACATTTCTAATACAATATTGAATAGTACTGGTAGTAATGGGCATCCTTGTTTCACCCCTGATCTTATTAGGAAAACCTATAGCCTATCCTCATTGCATATCATGTTTGTTGATGGTTTTATATACTGCTTATTATTCTGAGGAACCATCCATTTATTCCTACACTCTCTAGTGTTTATAGTAGGTATGGGTACTGTATTTTGTCAAGAGCTTTTTCAGAGTCTAATAGACTCATATGATCATATGATTTCTGATAGGTTTGTAGTTTATTTAATTAATTTTACTAACACTTTTCCTAATATTCAACCAACCCTGCATCCATGGAATAAATCCAACTTGGTCAAAATGTATTATCCTAGTGATAACTTGTTGTAATACTTTTGCTAAGATTTGATTTAAGATTTTTGCATTTATATTCATCAGTGAGATAGGTCTATAATTTTCTTTCTCTGTTTTAGCTCTTACTGGTTCAGGTATGAGCACCATATTGGTGTTATAGAAAGAGTTAGACAGAGTTCAGTCTTCACCTATTTTTACAAAGAGTTTAAGTAAAATTGAAAGCAATTGGTCCTTAAATGTTTGATATGTGAATTTGTGAATCTATCTGTCCCTGGAGATTTTTTTCTTAAGAAGTTCAATAATAGCTTGTTGAATTTCTTTTTCTGAAATAGGGTTGTTTATTTATTTAATTTCCTCTTCACCTAACATGAGCAACTTATATTTTTTGTAAATATTCATCCAGTTCACTTCGATTGTCAAATTTATTGTATTAGTGTAAAGTTGGACAAAATAATTCTGAATCATATCTTTAATTTCCTCCTTATTAGTGGTGAGTTCACCTTTTACATTTGTGATATTAGCAGTTTGATTTTCTTCTTTATTTTTTTAAATCAAATCAAAAAAAGGTTTATCAATATTTATTGGGTTTTACATAAAACCAGCTCTTGGTTTTATTTAGTATTTCAATAGTTGTCTTGTTTTGATTTTATTAATTTCTCCTTTAATTTTTAGGATTTCTAATTTGTTATTTAATTGGGGGGAATTAATTTGTTCTTTTTCTAATTTTTTAGTTGCATATTTAGTTCATTGATTTATTCTTTCTCTTATTTCTTCATGTAAGCATTTAAAGATATAATATAACCCCTGACAGCCCTCTTGAGTGGATCTTATAGGTTTTGGTTTGTTGTTTCTTTATTGTCATTATATAGAGTGAAATAATTCTTTCTATAATTTGTTGCTTGATCCATTCCTTATTTAAAGTGAGGTTATTTATTTTACAATTAGTTCTGGGTCTCTATCTCCCTGGTCCAATATGGCATATGATTTTCATTTCATTAAGATCTGAGATAGATGTATTCACTATTTCTCCCTTTCTGCAACTGATCATTAGGATTTTATGTCCTAGTACATGGTCAAATTTTGTGTAAGTGACATGTACTGCAGAAACAAAGTATATTCCTTTCTATCCCCATTCAATTTCCTCCATAGGTTTATGACATCTAGGTTTTCTAACAATCTATTTACATTCTTAACTTCCTTCTTGTTTATTTTTGGATTTGATTCATCTAAATATAAGAGCAGGAGTTATAGTAGAGTTTTTCTGTCTATGTTTTCCTGTAGCTCTTTCAACTTTTTGTCTAAGGATTTGGATTCTGTACCATTGAGTGCATACATATTTAGTATTGAAATTACTTTATTGTCAATGGTACCTTTTAGGAGCATATAGTTTTCTTCATTATCTCTTTTAATGCTATCCATTTTTGTAGCTGCCTTGTCTGAGATAATGATTACTACCCCTGATTTTTTCACTTAGCTGAAGCAAAATATATTTTGCTCCAACTTTTTACCTTTATCTATATGTATACCTCTGCTTCAAATGGAGCATACTGAAGGATTCTGTTTTTTTTTTTATCCACTCTGATATTCGTTTTTAAGGGAGAGTTCATCCCATTCACATTCAAAATTATAATTACTGTTTATTGCCCTCCATGCTATCTTTCTTTTGTTTGTATTTTCCCCTTTATCCATATTCCTTAGTGTGTTGTTTCTGAATACCTCCACTTCTAGTGTGTTTTCTCTCTTATATCAACCCTTCCCCTTTCTTTTCCTTTTCTCTTTTCCCCTTATTCCCTTCCTTCTGTTAGTTTGCCTTTTTCTCCCCCTCCCCTTTTCCAATTTTAGAGCTTGAAAGGTAAGATAAGTTTCTTAACTTAACTGAGTGTGTCTAAGTTAATTTAAGCCAAGTTTGATGAAATGAAGATTCAGTTGGTTCTCATCTCTTCCCTTCTTTCTCTCAGTTACAATAAGACTTTTGTACCTCTTGATGTAGTGAGAATTATCCCATTCAGTCTCCTCCATCCTCCTGTCTCCTTACTGTCCACCTTTTTAAGGAGGTATTGTTTTTAAATCATCCTATCTGAGTCACAGAAAATTTATGTGTCCATTACTTCTGGCTAAGTATATTTTCTCTAATAGAGTTACAATTCTCAAGAGTTATGAGCCTCTTTCTCCCAAGTAGGTATATAGCCAGTTTCATCTTAGTGGATAGCAGTTTTTTTTTTTTACATTGTCATGTGTCTTTTGAGTATTCCAATTGATGTCCAAATTTTCTATTTACCTTTGGTCTTCACATCATTAAATTTTGAAAATCTCCCATTTCAATAAATGTCTCTTTTATCCGGAAGATAAGGCTCAGCTTTGCCAGGTAGTGAAATCTTGGCTGTATTCAAAGCTCCCTTGCTTTTTGGAATATCTCATTCCAGGTGCTTGGATCCTTTAATGTTGCTGAGACCAAGTACTACATAATCCTTACTGTGGCTCATTGGTATTTACATATTTTTCTTTCTGGCTGCTTGCAGGATTTTCTCTTATATCTGATAGTCCTGGAATTTGGCTACAACATTCCTTAGTGTTTTCATTTTAAGATCTTTTTCCAGACAGGGTCGATGTATTCTTTCAGAAACTATTTTGCTCTCTGGTTCCGTGATACCAGGGCAGTTTTCTATCATTTGATACTGCAATATTAAGTCCAGACTTATTTTCTCTTCAATATTTCCAGGAAGATCAATAATTCTCAGTTTTTCCCTTCTCAATTGGTTCTGAAGGTCAGTGGTTTTGCTGATGAGGCATTTTACATTTTGTTCTATTTTTTTGATCTTTGGATTTTGTTTAACACAGTCTTGCTGTCTCATAAAGTCATTGATTTACACAAACTCCATTCTTTTTTTAGAGAAGAACTTTCTTCATTTACTTATGGCAACTCCTTTTACAATTTGTTTTCCATTTGGCCAATGGAGGTTTTTATTGAATTATTTTCTTTTTTCCTTCCCCAATTGAAGATCTGAGAGAGTTATTCTCATTTTGTATTTGTCCAATTGTATTTTCCAAGGATTTTTTTTCTTGTTGCAAGGTGTTAATTTTCTCTTGAGTTTCTTTCTGCAATTTTCCCAATTTATATTTAAACTCCTTCCTGATTTCTTCAAGGAAGTCTTTCTGGGCTGGAGGGCAATTCATATTCTCCTCAACAGTGCTAGATCTCTCTAGGTTAGAATTTGGGGCTTCTAAGTATTTCTCCATGGGCCCCCACTCTACTCTGGCCTTTCTTCATCTTTCTAGGATCTTGTGTTGGGGGAGGGAGGTTGCCTCTCAGAGATTTGCTTTTTATGATCCTAGAGGCTTTATTCACTTGACTGAATTATTCCAATTGTGGGGCAGTAGGGGGCGCTGGTTGCTTTCACTGCAGTGTTTGGGATCCTCAGCAGCAGGGTCTGAGTTGTCCTTGAACACTGAGCTGGGCCCTCAGGGTTGGAGTCAATCTCTTTCCTTTGAGTGAACAATGCTGATCTCCCCTTTGCCTGAGGGGGTGGGAGTTGTTAATTGTTTGTTCTGGCTAAAGGACTCCCCTGAAATTATGGAGCTCAGTTCTCCAGCACACCTGGCTGTTCTCCATGTGTGCTCTGAAACTCTATGCTGGAACTCACCCTCCTGTAGCTCCTCTCCACCCCCCCACAGCCCCACCAAAACTTCACAGTTAAAGTTGGATCTTGCACCCTCCACTCACCAAAGTCTCTATGCCTGAGGCTGTTCTTCTGGCTTCCCCCAGGTGCTGTCCTCCAGTTGACATTCTGCTCTTAACTCTTGGTTCACCCATGATCCTCTGAGATAGAACTTCTTGGTATGTGTTCTCCTAATTTCTCTTTCTGGGTTTTGTTGATTGAATTACTGTTAAGAGGTTTCTTTCATATCTCTCATGTTGTTTTTGAAGGGAAAGAGGAGCACTTAACACTGTGCCTGTCTTCGCCCTGCCAACTTGTATTTTAACTCATTCTGACTTCAATAAAAAAAAAAAATTCTACAGGAAAATTGCCCTGATGTCCTAGAAGTAGAGGGAAAAATAGAAATTAAGAGAATATACCCATCTCCCTTGGAAAGAGATCCAAATAAAACAACCCCCAGAAATATAGCCAAGTTCCAGACCTCCCAAATCAAAAAGAAAATATTACAAACAGCCAGAAGGAAACAATTCAAATATCATGAAGTTACAGTCAGGATTACCTAGGACTTAGCAGCAGCTATATTAAGGGATCATAGGACTTGGAATATAATATTCCAGAAAGCAAAAAGAGTTTGGTATACAACTGTGAATAAATTACCCAGCAAACCTGAACATCCTCTTCCAGTGGAAAAGATGTACTTTCAATGAAACAGGGGAGTTTCAATTGTTCCTGTTGAAATGACCAGAGCTGAACAGAAAATTTGACCTTCAAGTACAGGACTCAGGTGAAGCATAGAGAGTGGAGGAGAAGGGTAAATGATGACAGACTTAATGATGATGAACTGCATTTATTTCTGCATAGAAAATGATACTGATAATACTCATATGAACCTTCTCATTTAATACAGCAGGTAGAAGGAACTTTTCTAGATGAAGCACAGGAGAGAGCTGAATTTGATGATATAATATTGTAAAAATGGAGTCAGTGTTTAAAAGGGAATTGGACAGGGAGTAAGAAAAGAAGGGAAGAAAAGGCAAAGATAATTTCATATAGCTTTTTAATGGTATGGAAGAAGGGAAGGTGAGGGGGAATGAGGGAGCTTCTATTCTCATCAGAAATGGCTCAGAGAGTAAACAACATACATACTCAATAGGGTATAGCCATCTAGAAGAACAAGGAGAGAAGAGGGCAGGGGGAGGGGAGGGATGATTTGGGTGATAAAGGGGAGGGTAGATCATGGGAGAGGATAGTCAAATATAACACATTTTACTTTTTACTTTTTTGCATGGTGGTGGAATTGGGTGGTCTTTCTGGGATGATGGGGCATGGTTTCTGTGTCTCTGGGGTGGGATGTAGGTTGGGGACTTCTAGCCCCAGGGCCCCTGCTCTGTCTGCTGCAGCACTTGACTGCCCCATAGTGCATTTTTGAAGAGAGATAGAGTGAAAGGAGAGAGAAGCTATAGTAGATGGTAGTGGGGAAGAAGTATGGAGGGAATTACAATGAACAACAGCAACTGTGGAAAAAAATGGAAGTAACTTCTATGATGGACTAATGATAGAGAATGTGATCCACTGGAGATAGAACTGATGGTATCAGAACACAGAGTGAAATATATGTTTTTTTCTCTTTCTTTAACTTTATTTTTCATGAGGTTTTATATTTTTGTGGGGAAGGGGTATTATGTTTACTCTTTTTATATTTTTGTAGGTTTTTCTAACGCAAACGGTGTTAAGTGGCTTGCCCAAGGCCACACAGCTAGGTAATTATTAAGTGTCTGAGACCGGATTTGAGCCCAGGTACTCCTGACTCCAGGGCCAGTGCTTTATCCACTATGCCATCTAGCCACCACTGTTTACTCTTAAAGAAGAATATTTTAGTAATGTGAAAATCAATTAAACAAAATTAAAATATTATCAGAAAAAACTGATCACTGAAATTTTTGAATTACTTGGACTTGATCATCAAAGAAAAATAGTTCATTTTAATCCCATGAAACTTGTAAGCTTCTGCACAAATAAAATTATTGCATTTAAAATAAGATATTCTTTTACATTTCTGTTCTAAAAGTTGTGTGATCATGGAATCTATAATATGTCCAGTGTTATAGTTTTAGGCTATTGAAAATTTCTGAATTAGATGTTTTGGTAAAAACAGATTCTTTTTAAAGAACTTAGAGCAAAATTCTTAGAGCATAATTATGAAATATTGAGATGAGTGACTGGAGGAATTTTACTTAGTGATTAAATTTGTTTTATTTTTTAACCTTTTACTTTTAATTTTTTTAATTTAATTTATTTTTTTTTAGTTTTTTTTTTTTTTTTGCAAGGCAAATGGGGTTAAGTGGCTTGCACAAGGCCACACAGCTAGGTAATTATTAAGTGTCTGAGACCAGATTTGAACCCAGCTACTCCTGAGTCCAGGGCCAGTGCTTTATCCACTGTGCCACCTAGCTGCCTCAATTTTTTAAATTTTAAATTAAAAAAAGAAATCAGGATGTTTGGAATTCCAGAGAAGCCTGGAAAGACTTGAACAAACTGATGCTGAGTGAGATGAGTAGAACTTGAAAACAACAACATGTAGTTGATGATCAAACTTAATGGATTTACTCATTCCATCTGTGCCAAAAGCAGGCGCAAGTTTAGGGTATCTGTGATGTAGATACCATCAGTATCCAGAGAAAGAACTGTGGAGTTTAAACAAACATCATAGATTATTATATTCAATTTTTTAAAATTAATTTGTCTTATGTACTACTTAATTTTCCTAACATTTTACTTCTTCCTCAAGGATATGTTTGTTTTTCTCTCAATACGTTCAATTTACTTCATAGAATAGCATTATAACAGCATAAAGATTATCAGATTGCCTTCTGTGGGGGGGATGGGGAGGGAAAGGATGGTGTGGGAAAAATCGTAAAATTCAAACCTTAAAAAAAGAAAGGTAGAAACTACTATTGTATAGAATAGTAAATCAAATAAAATATTTACAAAAAGTAAAAGATCACATCAACTTATAATTGATTTATACTGTAACTTCAATGGGGACATAATCCTCATGACTCAAACCATTAAAAAAGCCAAATCATTTCACAGATCTTTTATATCAACTTCCCCACCATGCACCCCACCCCAGGTTCCAAATATACTTCATCCAATTATAGTATAAATATCAAGTAAGGTAAAATCGCTGTTTTCATGTCCAATTCATGTAAGTGTATTCCCATCCTAAAACTCTATAGTACTGCAACAATAGCCCTACAACCCTCCCCAACCTAAATTTAGGTACATTCTCTCCCTCTGTCTCTTTAGTACTCCAATCATTATACTTGAACCCTTGGTAAGTAAAGTATGAATTAAAGAAATATCACTTACTTATCTATTTATGTTAAACCCTTCAATGTACATTCTTACCCTCTGTCTTATTTGTACTACAACCCTCCTTAAATAAAGTAACTAGAAATGTAAGATTATTTTGGATTTACTTATGCATAGAGATGCTAAGTATTCTAAGTACTGGAATAGTCTGAAGGTCTCTCTTTAGAACTTAAGAATCGATTGTATGGCATGAGAGACACTGGCATAGGACTGCCTAATTTGGTGTGCCCTCATCTGGAATCTGGTCCCTGGCTTATTATTTGGCAAAGTATTGTCTATGCATCCCAGATGTTATCTATGCAGAAGTTTGTTTCCTCCTTTATGTCCATACTTTGTCTATGTAGTGATTTGTTTTCTACCCAGCTCTCAAAAACTCTATCTGTTGCCCCACTATTCCCAGGGCTCAAATAGGGTTTGGAACATTTCCTGTTGGCCTGCTATCTAGTTATCAAGACCTCCACTGTGCTGTGGTTAGAAGCCTCCCACTGGCATTTCTCCTTTCCAGCCTAGCTGGGTTTGCCTTCCTCTTTTGCCCAAAGAGAAAGACCTCCACTGAAAATCCTCCTATAGAGAATTGAGAACCTGTTCTGATTTCTTATGGGATTTGTAGCTTTAATGTTTGTGTAGAGGCTCCACTTAATGTTGTATATGGAAATGCTCCTGGAGCATGGTAGCTTCATGCTATCATCTTGGCTCCTCCCCAGAAGTCTAGAATAAGCTTCTAGTGTGATTTCTTCACTTATAAATGAATACCAGTGATTTTTGCAAACTCCCTCCCTCCTAAGCACCCTTCACCTACATACACAGCAGAAGTCAAGATACACAGCAGAAAATACAGAATTATTATTTTGGCCATAATTTCTTTGAATGATTGTCACAAAATATTTTTTTTTAGTGTTTGAATGTTATTCCTATTATATAAAAAAAAGATTGAATTAGAAAGGACTTTCCCAAAGACACACAATCCATAATAAGAGTGTCAAAAATGGATCCAAATTTTTTTTTACTTAGTTCAGTTGCTTTTATTCAGAATTAGTCACTTCAGAATTACTTGAATCTAAATTTTGACAATTCTAGGTTCAAATGTCAAGGTCACAAATCCACTTGCATGGGTTACTCAGATTTCAGATAGAATCTTTCTATTATCACTTTGATTCCCTGTATTTACACTATTAAACAAGACTGTTTGATTATTGTCATTTATTTTCCATTTCTGCTTAAGATAAGGATGCTAAGAAGATAAATTATCATGTTTATGAAAAATAAAAATACATTTTTCTTCTTTTCCATATAGTCTTTGAACTGTCATGACAATTCTAAAAGTGGTAAAAACTTTGCTCCTAGCCTCTTTACATTTCCAAAAACTATGACAGTTTCCCTTTGCTTTGAAATTAAGCTACAAATTTCTTAGATTTTTATTCAAGCGGTCATATAATATGGGTCCATTTTCCAAACTTATGCTATTTACTGTCTGCTACTGCATAGATATTGCCTTTTTATCAGTGTTTTCTCTCTGAGATTACTCTCAGTTGATCATATCATGCCATATTATATCATAGCATATATCATATCTATATCTATTCACCCAACTATCTATTCATCTAATTTGTGCAAAATTTTTTCTCTTGTTTTTAGTTAGCCACTAGAACATGAGCCTTTTAAAAAAAGAAAATGAGCCTTTTGAGAACAGCAGTTGATTTTCATCCCCGTGGAATTATTTTCTTTTCTCTGAAATCTACCTTTCTTTAGTATTTTTTTATTTTTTTATTTATTTTTTTTAATTTTTGCAAGGCAAATGGGATTAAGTGGCTTGCCCAAGGCCACACGGCTAGTTAATTATTGTCTGAGACCGGATTTGAACCCAGGTACACCTGACTCCAGGGCCAGTGCTTTATCCACTGCGCCACCTAGCCGCCCCTCTTTAGTATTTCTAACGAAGACACTACCATGCTTGTAATCATTCAGGTGTATGCATTTTGATTCACCCTTAAAATTTATTTCTACCTTACTTCTTAAATCCAATTGTCAAGCCTATCTCTACAACGTCTTTTGCTTCCCACATTTCTATTGGCTTTGTCAACATTATTATTTAGGCAAAGATCACCTCTTGTTTGAATCATCCAATACTTTTCCAATAGGCCTCTCCATCTCAAGTCTCTAAATTTTTTAATTGATCCTCCACAAAGTTATATAAAGTGATTTTCCTAAAGCATAAGTGTGACCAGTTCACTCTCATGTTCAGTTAATTCCAATAATTCCCTATTTCTTCAATGGTCAAATGGAGAAAATTCCAGCATTTTAATCATTTTATCATTTTAATGCAACCTACTATTCGAAGTCCTTTCCCTTCACTTCGTATTTTGTAGTCAAATTGCTTTTGCTACTGAACACACACACACACACACACACACACACACACACACACACACACACACACATATACATATCTTCATTGTAACTTCCCGGTGTCTTCTCTCTAGGAATAAAATTTCCTTGTTAATTGCCTCTATCACTTACAGTAGAATCCCCAGATTCCTTCAAATCTCATTTCAAGTGGTAATTTCCATATTAAAGCTTTCCAGATTACCTTAGCTTCTGGTGACTTTCACCTTCCTCTAATTTATTACTTTACACATATTTCACATATATTTTGAATTATACTTCATTGCATGCAATGATGATATATACATATATATATATATATATATCTTTTAATAGAATTCAAATGTTTCATTTCTATTACCTAGCAAAATGTCTCCTTTTATTATTATTATTACTATTATTATTATTATTATTATTATTATTATTTTAAGTTTTTGCAAGGGAAATGGGGTTACGTGACTTGCCCAAGGCCACATAGCTAGGTAATTATTAAGTGTCTGAGACTGGATTTGAACCCAGGTACTCCTGACTCCAAGGCCAGTGCTTCATCCACTATGCCACCTAGCCACCCCGTCTCCTTTTAGTTTTAATAAATAATAAGCATTTATTAAACACTTAAATACTTTTTATTGATTAATTAATTGACTTATAATCTTATAGCTTCTTTCCTTCAGGCTAAATATTCAAAGTTCTTTTAAATAAATGTGAGTTGGCCTTTCATGGTATCAATATTTTAATTTGTTTTGTTTTGTTTTTATCATTGCTTGAACTTTGATTTTTCTAAAAGAGGGGAAATATGTAAGTGAATCAAAGATAAAATCATGCACTGTTCCCATTTTTCACTTCCAAAATTTATTTTCTAAATCTTCATGTCCCTCAAATAGATATTATTCCTAATGTGTTCTTCTCTAACCGTACTGACTATTCTATCTCACTGTCCTTTTTTTAATGAACAGTTGTCTTCTGCCCCCTAAGCATGAGCTTTCCTCAAGATTAGATTTATGTTTTCATCTGTCTCTATCCTCTTTCTAACAAGTCCATCTTTTCTCATAGGTACAATTGCTATATTTTTCAAGATTTATTACTATCCTTGTTGCTCTCATCTGGAATTTTCTAGTTTCTCATTTTCTCTACTGGTATGTGACACCCAAACAAAATAAAATATTAGACAGATGGACTAATCAAGGTAGAATATCCTCAGGGAATATTAAAAGTCATGTTCTGGATATTGTCTATTTTTAATACATTATATTATTCACCTTTTTGTCTACCATGTTATACTTTTATTCATGTTTTATTCCACAAAAATATTTTCTTTGTTTTTCTTTCAAAAACAATGATGTCTTGCCATTCCTTCCCCTCAGTCGTCTTATAATGTCATTTTTTGAATCAATCAAATAAATTTTTTGTTTCTAACTATCACAATTCACATGATTAGATTAGGACTTTTGGTATTTATTTGTCATGCCAAATCTGTTATATAATGTTTTAGCTATGCCCTCAAGGACCCAGCAACCTCTCCATTCCACTAAATGAAGAACATTTCTGAGAGACTTTAATCCCTTGAGAAAAATTTTCAAAATAAGTTGGGGTGGGGCTAGGTGGTGGAGTTGATAGAGCACTGGCCTTGGACTCAGGAGTATCTGAGTTCAAATCCGGCCTTAGACACTTAAAAATTACCTAGCTGTGTGGCCTTGGGCAAGCCACTTAATCCCATTGCCTTGCAAAAACCCCCCAAAAAACAAAAAAAACTAAACTTAAATAAGTTGTGGAGTAAAGACTGAAACCTCCTTTTTTCTCTGATAGGAAGTAGGAAATCAACCCAAGTTTTTCCACCCTGTGCATCAGTCCTATACCCTAGTGCTGGACTTCTTCTTTTCTTCCAAGCAAAATTTGGTGCAAATTAGAAGTCTTTAAGAAGTCTATGACAACCAATGAATTGTACTGGTTTGGGTGTACTCAATTCTGCCTGGGTCCCCAAGACAACCTATTTCCATCTTCTCTGACTATCTTTATTTATAGCAAATATTTTCCCTAAATAAGCTCAACATTTTACTTATAGTTTTTTCTGTTTCTTGCTTTACACTTGTAATTCCAAATTCCAAACCTCATTCAATAATTATTAAAATGAAATTGATATATATATATAAATTGATATACATATATATATAATTGGATAGAATATAGCTAAGAACAGGTGCTGCAAGCAATATTACTGATCTCTCTCCAAGTTGAAAAATATTTAATTATTGAATATAATCATTTGGCTAGTTCTAAATCAACATAAACCTATCATTGCGTATCCCAAATCTCTTCAATTTTTTTCAAAAAATGTTGTCTTACTCAAATATTTTCCTGAAATCTAGGTAAACACTTTCTATCATGATCCTTTGAACTAACAGATTAATAAACCTATCAAAAAAGGAAATTAAGCTAATCAAGTAAGTGTTTAATGAAGATGTGCTAATTATTAATAACCTCTTTAAATATAAAATTATTCAAATATACCAATTATATTATGCTTTCAATAACTTTTTTGAAAAAAATCTTCTACCTTCTTTCAGAAAATTAAGATATTATTTTCTCATGCCAAAATTTATTAGGATTTAGAAAAAGGAAGATATTTAGAAATCAACTTCTTCAATCTGATCATTTTATCAATGAGGAAAATGAGGTCTATTATGTCTAAGGACCTAACAAAATCCAAGAAGAAATAATTAAGAAAACTCATATTCAAATACTGAGCCTGTAATTGAAAATCAATATTATCTTTAACAAGAACACCAATAATTTTATTTATAACAAAAGCATTTATGATGATGATGATGATGAAGAAGAAGATGGTGATGATGATGATGATGATACAAATTGTATAGTTCTTATCAAATTTTATCTTCACAGTAATTGCGAAAGATTGGTGCTTTACTAGATGGGGGTGATGATCAATCTCAATGGACTTGCTCATTCCATCAGTGCAATAATTAGGAATAATTTTAAAGTATCTGTGACAGAGAATATCATTTGTATCCAGAGAAAGGACTGTGGGGTTTAATGAAAGAGCAAAGTTGTCTTATTTACTATATAATTTTGCTATCTCTAATATTTCATTTTTTACTCAAGTATATGTTTTTTTTTCTCTTAATGCATTCAATTCTGAATTGAATCAATATAAAGATTATTATATTGCCTTCTTTGGGGGGAAGGGGGAAGCAGGAAGGGAGGTCAAGGGAAAAATGTAAAATTCAAAACCTTACAAAAAGTTAGGTAGAAACTACTGTTGTATATAATTGGAAATGTCATAAAACATTTTTATAATAAAATATTATTGCTTTATTTTTTTCATTTTATAGAAAATAAGACTAAGATAGAAAGTGTTTAAGTGAATCACACATGAGCAAATAGCTAATAATTTTCTGACACACAAGTCTTCTTGATTCTAGACCCAGCCTGAACCACCTTACTGACAAATTTTAATTTCATTTATTTAATTAGTTTCTGAAGATACAGTCTAATGTGAATTAATTAGTCAACAATTAGCCGGCTTGCAGTTGCAATACTGTTCTGAGATTTCAATGTCCATTTACACATACTGGGCTATTCCATAATTCCAAGAGATGTTTGCCAAAAGAGACTAAAGGAATTAACAGGGTACTGGGAAGGAGCCTGCACATTTTATCTAGTTCAACTATGATAACTTGTTGACCTTATTCTAATCCAGTTTCCTATTTTATAATCTTCATATTACATCAGGTTACATATATTACACCAAATATGTACTATTTTTATTTTGTCCTCAGTAGAGAGAACATATCTATAGAGATCATTCATATTGCATTATTCAGTCCTTTTCTGAATCAATGGAATAACAATAATTAGTAACATAATGAGTAAATGAAAATAATAATAATGTTGATGGTTATGATGATGATGGTAATGATAATGATACCAATGCCAATAATAATAATATAAATCTAGAAGAAGAGAACTTAGAGGTCATCTATTGCTCTAGTCTCTTATTTTAAAAGTAAATAAACTTACTTTCATTATGTTTATATGACTTCACCAAATTCATAAAGTATATTTCATGAATTGAAAAAAAAAGTTTTCTTATTGATAATAACCAGTAGAAAAAACATTTTGAATTGCCTAGTTGGGTGACCTTGGGTAAGTCACTTAACCTTGGAAAAACAAACTAAAAAGTAAAAACATTGTGTCTTCTTCTATGTTGTACTTATTTTAAAAACTGCTTGTAAAAAGTTATCAACAAATATCAAGAAATGTGAATATTTCAAAATAAAAAATATCCATCTATCTATATATATAAATGATATCTATATAAAAACTATATATATATATATGTATATAAATATATATATATATATATATATATATATATATATATATATATATATATATTTAAACTATATCAATACTTTCCATGCATGGTACATGAATATTATTGTTCTAAAAGAAACCATAAATTGTCAGACTTTAGAGAAGGTTGGAATAACTTATGGTATCTTATGCTGAGCAAAGGGAGTAGGGCCAAGAGAGCAATGTACACATCAACAACATTATGGGATGAACCACCTTGATGGAAGCAACTCCTCTTGACAGTCCAGAGAGCTAGGAAAACTGTATTGGACTGGTAATGGTTTTTATTATCCCCAACCAGTGGAAGAAAACCAAAACAAAACAAAGAAAATATAAAAAGAATACAACCCTTCCAAAACTTATGAATACTTTACACAAAGTATCCCTTATGTACCTCTTTCCCTTAATCCTTATTCCTTGTGCCAAAAGTTACTAATTTGTAAATGTTTAACAAAATATATATGTAAAATGCTAACCTGACCCCTACTGAGGGGAGGGGGGGTTGGGATGGAAGGGTGGAGGGAAATTTTGTAACTTCGAAATATGTATGCATGTACAAATGGAAAAAAATTTTAAAAAATTAAAAATAATTAAATTTTCACAAAAGATGACATGCAGATTTTACATATTTGTTCACTTACATTCAAGCATGCCTATAAGTGCATATATATTCATGTATATGTCTGCATATATACATATATGTAAATGTTGGTTCTTGTTCTTCATTATAGAAGAAGACCAAATGGCATCACTGTATTTGAGACAAATTTTATTCTGTATAACTCTGGTGGTTCAGACCAATAATATCATGGAATGCTCTCCCACAGATCAGATGCAAATACTCTATGTAAACATATGGGGTAGGTTCTCAAACTTATCTATGTCACATTTATTTTGAATTGTTTCAAATCTACCTGCTTCATAGAGTTCAGCACCCTCTCTGATGAGGGCATGCCATTCTGGGTAGTCCTGTGTCAGTGCCTTCCATATTGTATAATCAAGTCTAAAGTTCTTGAGACCTTCAGGGTATTAGCATATAACTTTTCCTGACCCCCATGTCAGCATTTACCCTATGTGAGTTCTCCATAAAATAGTGTTTATGACAAGTGTACATCTGGCATCCTAACAATGTATCCTGTCCATTGTAGTTGTTCTCTCTGTAGTAATGTTGGAATACTAGGAAGTTTAGCTATAGAAATGACCTCAGTGTCTGGTATCTTCTGCCGGGTGACCTTCAGAAAATTTCAATGTAAGTCATTCAGTTTCCTCACATGGCACTGGTAGATTGTCAAGTTTTCACAGGCATACAGCAATGAGTTCAGCACAGAACTCTATAAACCTTCAGTTTAGTAGTCAGTTTGATACTTCTTTTCTCTCACACTTTCTTTCAGAGTCTCCCAAATACTGAGATAGCACTGGCAATGCCTGTGTCAACCTCATTGTCAATGTGTACTTCCTGGGAAAGGATATTGCCAAGGTAAATGAACTTTCCCACAGTATTCAAAACTTCTCCATTTGCTGTGACTGATGGTTCCATATATGGATAGTGTGGGGCTGGCTGATGGTGAACCTGTATTTTCTTGGTGTTGTTAGATCAAAATTAGCATAAGAAGCAGAGAATCGATCCATAATTTGTTGCATTTCAGTTTTAGAGGCTGCATTGAATGCACAATCATCTGCAAACAGAAGAACATTTAGCAACATTCCCCCCACTTTGGTTTTAGCTTGTGGTCTTTTCAAGTTGAAGAATTTGCCATCAACTGAACTTGAGACCATGTTAATCTTTTGTAAAGGTGTTTAATAACATGGATGAAAACATCATGCTTAAAAAGTATGGGAGCAAGGACACATCCTTGTTTAACTCCATTTTTTGTTAATCTCAAGAGCATCGTCCACTCTGCATGCAAAGTGTAATGAAATTGATATCCAATACTGATGAACTTCTCCAGGCAGCCCAATTTTGATATAATATCCCATAAAGCCTCATGACTGATGGCAACTACAAATATTATATACAGAATTCTATTCTGTTACTGATATTTTATCTGGAATTGCTTAACAAAAATACCATATCAACTGTGCTTTGACCCTTTCTGTAGCCACACAGGCTCTCAGGCAGGTGACCAACTTCCAGGTGAAGGACCAGTCTACTGAGAAAGACTCTTACAAGGAATGACTAAAAGAGAAATATTACTCTAATTATCCTAGACAATATATTTTATTTACATTTATAGAGATGGATGATGGAGGTTCACTTGAATTCTTGGGGCATGCATGCTTTCAGTTGGTTTTTTAGATGAGCAATGGACACCCCCCCCCTCCAACTTTGTAGATCTCAACTGGAATAGAATCAGTCCCAGTTGCTTTGGCCCTTGAAAGGAACCTAATGGCATTCAAAACCTCTTCAATTGGAATTTCAGCCATGGACTGGCTATACCTGAGGTAAAGAGTCAGTAACTTCTAGATTGATTGATGATGGTCTGTTAAGAACACTAAGAAAGTGTTCAACCCATCTCTCTAGGATCATGTCTCTATTGTTAATAAATGTGGATCCAATGCACTGAATAGTTGAGATACACCATAGGCATTTGGTCCATAAATAGCCTTCAGGGATTCATAAAACTCTTTGGTTTGTT
This sequence comes from Macrotis lagotis, assembly GCF_037893015.1. Taxonomy (NCBI): domain Eukaryota; kingdom Metazoa; phylum Chordata; class Mammalia; order Peramelemorphia; family Peramelidae; genus Macrotis; species Macrotis lagotis. Next base: position 178,081,923 of record NC_133666.1, read on the forward strand.
ACTGTCTGCATCAAATTGAGTTTCAAATACTTCTTATTGAGCCAAGAGTATTGCATCTCTCATAGCTTTGTCGTACTTTGCTTTTGATGGAATTAAATGCTGCCTTCTTAGAAATGGATGAGGTTTCTTGCTGATAAACACTATGGAGTTCTCATTTTTAATTTATCAGCTTCTGTATTTTCCACTCATTTTCATAAAACTAGCTTCAGTGTTTGCAAGTGTTCTGGCCCAGATGAACAAATGCTGTGATGTACACAAGCTCTCTGAAAGCTACTTACTCTTTTTCTGCTCCACTGTTGCCAAATATGTTTTGACTCAGTTTTCCCTCCAAGTTAGAATCAAACTGTTCCAACTCAAAGAGATACTATATTCTCTTGCCATTAATCATTCCAGTATTCATTTTGCCTTGGTTTTTTATACTTTGATTGAATGTGAAATTTTTAGCTTAGAGAACATGAGTCTGTGATCAGTCCAACACTCTGCACCACACATTGCCTTTGTCACTCTCACATCATGTCTGTTTCTTCTCCTTACAATTAAATAGTCTATTAGAGGCCAAAATTTGCTTTGAGGTTACAACCAGGAAGTTTTAGCATAAGCCTTCAGAAGAAGATGGTCATTGTTGTTGCTGTTTCCAACTCCATTCCTCCCAAGGACTCTCTGCTATGTCTGATAAGCTGATCCTGCTCTAGCATTAAAGTCACTTAGAATTATGAGCTTATCTTATTTGGTACATTGATGATAAGGGTCCCCAGGTCTTCATAAAATTTTTTTAACTGCATCAGGATTCATCATGTTAGGAACATAGACACTGATGATGGTGGCATGGCATTTTTCTGGGTGGCAATCTCATTGTAATGAGTCAGTCATTCACTCCTTTTTGTAGGCATTCTTGAAAGAATGAGGTCTAGATAAATTTTGATTGGAAAGTTTATCCCAACCTCACATTACTCCCCTTCACTTTGGCCACTCCAGGAAAAAAAAACAAACATGCATCGTGTTCTTACTTCAGTAAGCTGGACATCATTTGCTAGGCTCATTTCACTCAAGGGCTCCTATTTGAATATGATACCTGCTGATTTCTCTTGCAATAAGAGCTATTCACCTTTCAGGTCTATTGGATCTTATTTTGGCTATGAGTGTCCATACATTACATGCACCCATGGAGAGTGGAATCTTCTTTGAAGAAGATTTTTTAGATTTTTTAGGTCCCACATTATGGGATCCCCACTGGACATGGTAATTACAACAGGGTTGAGTAAGCAGTAGATTTTTAGGACAGCTTTTCTAGCTCCTTCCTCACATCAGAAGGTGAGCAATAAAATCCTTAAAAGAGCTAGTCAGTCACCCAGGAGACTGCTGAATCTCACAGATGCTTTCAGTGGAGAAATGGTGCTATGGCCTGTGCTACTTGAGTGCAGGATTGTGACTACATTCCCAGTGTATTTGTCAGCCATCACAAGACTTTAAGGAATGGTAAAAAATGAGTGATGCCTTTTAATGGATTTTGGTGAATTAGAGTTGCAAGAAGTCATCCATCTCATTCTCTCCTCTAAATCATAATGATCCATTGTGGCAAGACAGAGTCAAGACAACTGAGAATATTTCTCATTGCAGAGGATGACCTCGGCCTCTGTGATATCTAACATGCTCTAAATGCTCTGTAGCACTTCTTTCAGTTGGCTTCATAGTTGTTGGAACAAGTATTATGGTTATAGTTATAGTGGAAGACTTCACAAGTCATTCATGAGCTTGAGACTCCATTGTTTACCCTCAGTGTGGTTAAATTCACCTGTTGTAACAATAACTGATGCATGAGGTATGGCCACTGTGCTGCTACAGTTCTTGGAGCCACACATGAGAGTTCAATGGCTCAAGTGGACATAGAAGGTGGAAAGCAGCCCCAAAAAGGGATTGACGGCCCTCACACAAAGGTACTAGTAGTCTTCTTCTTCTTCTTCCTTCTTCATTTTTTTAGGTTTTTGCAAGGCAATGGGGTTAAGTGGCTTGCCTAAGTCCACACAATTAGGTAATTATTAAGTGTCTGAGCCTGAATTTGAACTCCAGTATTCCTGACTCCAGGGCCGGTGCTCTGTCCACTGCGGTACCTAGCCACCCCTACTAGGCTTCTTCTAAAACACCCTTCACCCCAAAATGTGTATTGAGAAACTGATCTTGAGATTTATGTATTTTCCTTATATTATTAATTTCATATCATATTTGCACAATACATATATATCACATTATGTAATATACATACATGATGAACACATATATTTTAAAACACACATGGGAAAGCACATGTGTATATATACCTATGTGCACATGCACATATAACATGTGTTTACATGTGCATAATCTAGACACTTATATGTACTTGTGAAGATTTTATGTCTCAAGTACAAATATGTGCTTGTATGTGTACATGGTATATATGTTCATGCATATAGGTACAAACACACACATAATTGTTATTTGGGTGTGTATGCATATGTGTTACGTAATTGAGCCTGAGAGAGATTTAGTGATGCAATCAAAGACACACAATACATCTAAGGCAAAATTAGAACTCAGGACTTCCTGACTCTGAGTACAGTATCTAGCTAATTCAAGATAGTAAATGATGGTTTTAATATTTCTACTTTTCTGTCTTTGTTCATGATTCCATTTCTTTTTTTTTCTTTTTAAATTTTTTTTTTTAGGTTTTTGCAAGGCAAATGGGGTTAAGTGGCTTGCCCAAGGCCACACAGCTAGGTAATTATTAAGTATCTGAGACTGGATTTGAACCCAGGTACTCCTGACTCCAGGGCCGGTGCTTTATCCATTGCACCACCTAGCCACCCCAATGATTCCATTTCCAATTACATATTCAGTTTTGGTTAAGGTTATCATACTAAATTAAGAGATATGCATAATGCATTTAATTCCTGTCCAGTAGACATAAACCATTTTACCATAATTTTTTTTTCCTAAAATTCTCTTCTGGTACTCATAGGATGAGACTTTGATCTGGGTGCTTAAATGTAAAGTTTTGAGATTATGTTGTTGTCTATTAATCAAAATGATGTTCCCCTTATTAAATTTTAGCCATATAAATTTTTATACTTACCTTGTCTGTCTTCACAATTGCCATTGTGATTTTAAACATTTATCTTTAGCATAATAAATTCAATTTTAACTCCTCATTCTAAGTCTTTGAGGAATTTTATTTCAAATGAGATTATTTTTCTATAACTGTAAGGCATAATAAGCCACATTATATTTTTCTAGTGCATTTTACTACAATGTTATATGTTTTTTGGATATTCCTTATATTCACATTCATGACAGATACTATTGCATCAATATTAGGTCCTGAATTCTGAGAGTGCATTGGGTTTAAGAAATATTGAAGGACACAGGCTTTTGCAATGCCTGAGTATTCTTCCTTCTCTCTCTTGGACAATACACTTAGAAATAGTTACCTTTGTTCTTTTCTTTCCCTTAAAGTCCAGGCATGAAATTTCTCTGATTTTAGACTATCATTACTAATGATAATGCTGTTTTCAAGTTCCTGAAATGCCCCTGACCAGAAAAATGTCTTGATCTATACAAAACAGTTTACTAGTGTTTTAGTTATGTTTCATTGACCTGCTGCTTTATATGATAGCCTTATAAACTTTTCCAATGGAATTTCTAAGAAGGGAGGGAATTGACTAAGATGTTTCCTGGCATCTTCATCGACAGAAGAATCAGTATTCTCCCCACTATACTGTCTTTCAGGAAGTGTCATTTTTTATTAATAGAGAAGGTTTTTCCATTCCCATTCTTCAGCTATGTAATTTCTCCAACAATTGATTGAATCAGAAAAATTGGTCAATTATCCAACTGTGTTGTCTACATGATGTTAAAAATTGAGTGGTTTGATTAGTTATTAAACAATATTTAATGATTAGTGAATGTGGCGAGTCTTACTAAAAACTTTAGGGAATATAAGAAATTTAGAAGACATAATTCCTACGCATGAATTTTTGATAATTTATTTGATTGCTTTTGCAAAGAAATTGTTTGACCCTCTGCCCCCAAGATGTATAATTCTTTTGTTCTTCACAATAAAAGGATACCTCTTTGACAGCAAATTGAAGTGGTGAGTTCCAGTTTAACTACCTTGTATTAAACATTACAAATGGTCACACTATTAGGTTATACCCAGAAATGAACTATACAGCATTGATTCACAGCAAAGATCAGTAACTTCAAATTTAATGCCATGAATTTCAGTGACATATCATTTATGGAGTTTCCTCATTTATCTTCATAGTTGAATTCTAATAGCAACACTCAAACATTGTACTTGTTTATCTAGGGGGAATATATACCAATAATATACATTAAAAATACCTATAATAATAACCAGTTACTTTTATGTTATATTGTTTTTCATAACCCAAAATACTTATGAATGCAATTATTTATTAATTGATTTGACCAGAGTATGAATGTAATTATTCCTATTTTGTTTATTTTAAAAAAACCTGAGGATCAGAGATGTGAAGTGACTTGCTTAATGTCACATAGGTAGTAAAGATAGACAGTATTCGAACCCATCTTCTTAATTCCAACATCAGTATACTTTATGTTGACCCTTCCAAGTAATAAGTAATAATCAGGGACTTTAAGTGATTAGTATCACTATGTATATTTTTCTATTTTTTCAAAAAAGCTGAGACATTTATTTTTTCATCTAATCCACATAACAAGTATATAAAATTGATTTTACATGTGTTATTTTCCCATTTGACTTGATGAGAAGTTGAAGAAAAAACTACATAAATGACTTGCTAAGAATCATAAAGTATTAACTGAAAGAGCAGGAAATGGAATTCTGTTCTAATTAGTACTAATTAAGTAATCTTTCTCCAATGCCATATGCCAAATATATCAACTTGTAGAAATATGGTACCATTCTTTCCTGATCAATAAGAAAAAATGAACCTTTTTCTTCTCAAAATATGAGAAACAATCTCATAAAACTTCATCATTTTAGATATTAAGAAACTGAAGCCCAGATAAGTTATGTCATTTACCCAAGGCTACATGAGTGGAAAAGTAAGAACTAGGCCCCAAACTTCAGTGCTTTTTTATTTTTCTCTACTTCTGTTTTTATGTGTTATCCTGAAAATATGAACTCCCAAAGAACAGGATCTGGGCATTTTGTTTTTTAATGACTAAAGAATTCAACATAGTGTGTATAAATATCTTCATAAAAGGCAGAGAATATAATGTGGTTGTCTTCCTCAAGAGAAGGTTTAATTAGAGATAGAAATGCAAGTCTATCAAATGAATTAATTTAAACAATCACTATTTAAAATGTCAGTAAAAGGAATTAGACAGCAAGAATACAAAGCAATGACACCAGTCAAAAAAGTCCTTAGTTACAATACTCTTATATATAAAATGATAAGGAACAGATAAAAACAATTTAAAAAAAAATTGTATCAAATAGGGGGCGGCTAGATGACACAGTGGATAGAGCATCGGCCCTGGAGTCAGGAGTACCTGAGTTCAAATACAGCCTCAGACTTTAGTTACCTAGCTGTGTGGCCTTGGGCAAGCCACTTAACCCCATTTGCCTTGAAAAAAAATCTAAAAAAAAATGTACCAAAGAAATAAAAAGTAAGGTTTTATTGGAATACTATGAGATATACCTCTGAAACCAGCTGGGAATTTCAAAAGGTATAAGTAGAAAGAAGGGGGAGGGAGCAAACCAGGCATGGAGGTGAGTCTGTTCTATGCTATGGAGGTGAAAAAAGGAATGCAATGTATAAGGAATAGCAAAACCAGTTTGGCTAGAATATAAAGTGCATTAAGAAAAATTTAAAATCAGTTGACAGAACTGGATTGGTGACAGATTGTGAAGGATTTGAAATTCCAGAGATACTTGTGCTTTATGCTAGAGGCAATGGGAAATCCTGGCTCATACTTCAATAAAATTTCCCACAGAAAGAGAGAGGTCAAGTATTTGTCTTCATTGAACTCAACAGCTGTACTACAGTGATATTTAATCTCACAAATACTTATTTGTACTCTTACTAAGAAGCAAATGCTGGTGGAATAGCAGAGAATGCTAATTTCATTTATAATACTCTTATTTATTTAGCAAAGTTGCCATATCTATGTCTTTGGAGGGGAGTATTAGAAATCAGTTATATGCATAAAATGTCATTTTCTTGGAGAGGAGAATAATAACTCATCAGTTTCTCTAATAATCTTGGAGAGTTTCCAGAATGCTAAGGCTGGAATGGGCATAAGTGACTATTCCAAGATTATTATTTTAAATCTGAGGAAATTGAAGTTGAGAAAAACTAAGAAGAGGAGAGTAAAGGAGAAAACAAGAAAAGAAAAGACAGGAAAAGAAAGGAGGGGAGAGAAGAAGAGCCTATATCATTTTGTATATTTCTATTCCCAAAATCTAGTTTAAAACCTTGCATATAACTAAATAATAAATGATTGTTATGGATGTTTACTGTTTTTCCTCTTACTTTTTGCAAGGTAATGGGATTAAAACACTTGCCAAAGTTTACAAAACTAGTATCAATTGCCTGATATTGGATTTAAACTCAGTCCCTCCTGATGATATGACTGTTACATTTATCCAGTCCCCTAAATAAATGATTGTTGAATAGAATTTTAATGTTATTCCATGTTTTTCATTTTTTTCCATTTTTTCTTTTTTTGTGACTATTTTCTCCGTACCTTAACTTACTAATTAATATGTTGTTAACCAACTTATATTGTTCAGGTGATTATTTTGCTACTTAGTCTAATGACTTGACTCAGAAGTTTAAAAATGACAAATTAAGGGAAATTATTAATAATAAATTAAGGTAGCTCTACATAAATCACTTCAGAAATATTTAGAAACATATATCTCCACTTGAAATCAGAAGTATTTAGAACTATGTCTGCAAATATTTAAAAAAAATAGAAATATAAATGCATATATCTTCTACATAATAAGAACAAAACATTAAGCTGAGCTTGTACATATTCTTCCCATTTAAACAACACTAAAAACAATAAATAAAGATTTAATATCCTTTTCTACAAAGTGTCAATAAACTTTCCTCTTATATTTGTGTTTTATGCTAAACACATTTCTACCTTGTAAACATTTATTCCTACATGTATCTTACCAAAATAACAAGTAGAGCTTGGTTAAAAAAATCAAAGGAAAAAAGTTTAAAGCCATGCATATTGCATTATTTTCTCAACAAATCAACTTTAAATAACACAATAATGTAAAAAAGAAAACTTAGGAGGAAGGCTGAAGTACATTGTAAAGGATTTATCTAAAGAATGGTCTGAGAGATAAATTCTGTTCCATGGCTATTGTGCAGATTTATTTGATCAATATCAAAAAACCAGGATGTTCCTTTGCTGAGAGAAATGTTATTCTTCTCTTCTGTAAAATCTTTCTTAACTGCATTAGGTTGTAAACACACTGTCATTGTGTTTCCCTAGACTATAGGCAGTCTGGGAGAAAAAAATGCCATCTTAAGATTTAGTTTGCTTTCTTAAAAATTGCTTACTACATAAGAATAATATAAATGCCATAATTTACCAGTGGCCTCTATGAAGATTATACATGTAAACATATCTTTCTTCTTTCCAAAGTGATATTGATCACTGGATAGGTATCCCCAATTATAGTTCCTTTCTTTTAGAAATAGTAGAGAACCAAGTTTCAGTAAAAATAAATTAGTTTGTTTTAAGAATCAACTATCAGGGGGCAGCTAGGTGGCACAATGAATACAGCACTGGCCTTGGAATCAGGAAAACCTGAGTTCAAATCCAATCTCAAATAATAATTGCCTAGCTGTGTGACCTTAGGCAGGGCATTCAATCCCATTGACTTAAATAATTAAATTTTAAAAAATAAACTATTAGAAGCTTACAATCAACTGTTTCATATTAAAGAATTATTAAAAAAATCAAGTCCGATTGAAAACCGACTTACTTTAAAGCATTCCATCCATACTTCAGATAATTTGTTGTTAATATGGCTACTCACTTCAAAAATGAATATCACAACTCTTCTATGCTTTCATATGTGACTTTTATGAATTGCTATAGTCAAAAAAATTTGTTGCTCAACTTTCTGTTGTGTCTCTTTCTGAACTAATGTATGCTCAGTTGCAGATGGGAGGCATATTATAATTTGTCAGTGTATATTCCAAACCTTTTATAATAGCACAATCTTTCAAAACACTAAATCATCTCTATACTACCAAGTCACATAGAGTAAAAATTATAGGAAACAATTTGGTATTATGGAAAGCAAACTGATTCAGGAGTCAGAAAACATGGGATTAAATCAAACTCTGATACTGTATTTCTAGAATAAGTTATTCATCCTACCTGAGACTAACTTTATTTTAAAATGAAAGGCTATGTGGAATACATAATCATTATAATATTAGATCAAATGGTCTTAAGATCACCATTACAGTCTCCTCTTAAGACATTATGCAATTCATAGAATCAATGCATTGAAACCATCCATAAGTTGATAAGAATTTATTAAGGTCCTACTTTCTGCAGTGCATTAAACAAGTGTCATCTTGTTGCTGCTGTACTTTAAATTTCTGATCAGTCTGTCTGAGCATAATGGTATATGCACAAGAGAATTTTCCACATTTTTATGGGGGGAGGTAGAGGACATAATTTTTTTACTATGCCATCTGAATAAATGCCTTTAAAAATAGCAAACCTCTGCCCTAGGAATTGATCATTAAGAGAAAGCACTGCAGTGTGTCCACTTGAACTTAAGTGTTATGAATATGAACATATGAACCCATACTCCCCTTCCTATGCTAGTATTTGCTCTCCAGGAAAGTGGGAGTACAAACTGTGGAAACCATCACAGAAAGAATGTTAAATTTGTAAATGAACAATTCACTAATCTCCTGTATCTTACTTTTTCAAAACATCTTCATAGAAATTCTTTTTTAATTGATATTTTACTTAATTTCGCTTTTATGTAATGAAAGTTTTTCAACATTAATGTACTTGAATATTTATAAGTTAAACAATTTTCTCCCATTTTCTCTTCCCCCCATCTCTCTTCAGTGGGGAAGTTCTACTGAATGTTTACATATACATTTATGTTAAATATGTTTAAATATGTCATTTGTGCATTAAAAATTAAGATTAAGGGAAACAAGAAAGAAAAACCATGAAATAGGAAAAAAAGAGAAATTTTTAATAAAGTTAACAAAGCATTCCTTCAGATACTGTATTTTTTTTAAATCTTGATTGTATGGCAATGTTCATAATATGTTTCCCAGGGTTGTTCCAGTTCTCTCAACAGCTGAGTTGAAATGCATCCATTCTAACTGATTAATTCAGAAGGTTGTTGATGTATACACTCTTCTCTGTTTCTGTTCCCTTCACTCAGCCTCAGTGTAATTCTTTCTAGGCTTCTCTACAATCAGAGCATTTATGATTTCTTTCAGAAAAACAGTACTCCATAATATCAATATGCCATAACTCATGCAGCCAATTGCCAATTAATGGGCATTATGTCAATTTCAAATTCTTTTTCCCTACAAAAAGAGCTGCTAGAAATAATTTGGAACATGTGAGAATTTTCTGATTATTTATGATTTCTTTTGGATTTAGGCGTAGAATTAGTATTGCCAGAACAAAAGATATAGTCAGGTTTATTGCTTTTGGACATACTTCCAAATTCCTCTCCAGAATGGATGAAATAGTATACAACTCCAGCAAAATTGCATAAATGTTCCAATTTTCCCACAATTTCTCCATTTTCCAACACTGATTGCCACTTTAGCCAATCTGATAGTTGTGAAGTGACATATATATGTATGTGGGAATTATGTATATATACCCACATAAAATCTTTCATTTCTTCGTTTAAAAGCTGCCTTCATATTCATTGACCATTTATCATTTGAGGCAAATTTGATGCAGTTCTTTATATATTTTAGCAATAAATCAGAACATCTTTATCAGAATCTCTAGCTGTGAAAATTGTTTTCCTGCTTTCTGTTTTCCATCAAATCTTGACAATTTGGGTTTTATTAATGCATAACCCTTTTTAATTTAATATAGTTAAAATCATCCATTTTCCATTTTATAGTGTACTCTATTTCTTGTTTGGTCATAACTTTCTCCCCTCATCATATGCCCAAGAGATAGAGGATTTCTTGATCTGTTAATTTGGCATATGGGCGTACCCTTTATATCTAAATCCTGTACTCATTTCTTTTTTGTTTTTTGCAAGGCAAACAGGGTTAAATGGTTTCCTGTACTCATTTTAATCTTATTTTGCTATATGATTTGAGATGTGGGTCTATGTCTAGTTTTTGCTTCACTGATTTCTAGTTTTCCAATCAGTTTTTGCTAAATAGTTAATTCTTAACCCAGCAGCAAATGTCTTTGGGTCTGTCAAACAATAGATTTCTATAGTCATTCATTCCTGTTTCTTTTGTAACTATGATAATCTGCATGTCCATTGCACTATTTTGTTAACCAGGTAGTTTTGCTGTCACTTTATAATATAGCTTAGATGTGGTACTGCTAGATCAACTTTGTTTATATTTATTTTTTGTCAATTGTCTTGATATTTTTTATCCTTTTTCTCCAGATGATTTTTGTTACCATTTTTTTCTAACTCAGTAAAATAGTTTCTTGATAGTTTGATTGGTATGGCACTGAATAAGAAACTTAGTTCGGGTAGAACTGTCATTTTTATTATATTAGCTTTGCTTAAACATGAACAATTTATGTTTTTCCAGTTTTTAGATCTGACTTCATTTGTGTGAAAACTGTTAAACTGTTTTTTTTACTTGGTTTGTCTTGGTAAGAAGATTCCCAAGTAGTGTGCTGTCTGCAGGTACTTTAAATGGAATTTCTCTTTCTATCTCTTACCCTTGGGCATTAGTGTACATACATATATATATATATATATATATATGTATATATATATATATATATATATATATATATAAATGTTGATGATTTATGTGGGTTTATTTTATATCCTGCTACTTTCCTGAAGTTTATTATTTTAATTAGATAATTTTTAAGGGTTCTGTAAGAATATCATCATATCAGCTTCAAAGAGTGAAAGTTTTATTTTCTCATTGCAAATTCTAATTTTTCAATTCCTTTTACTTCTATCTTATTGCAAAAGTTAATATTTTTAAAACCATATTGAATAGTAATGGTGGTAAAGGGCATCCTTGTTTCATCTGTGATCTTATTGGAAATCGTACTATTTTATCAACATTACATATAGTATTTGTTGATGACTTTAGCTAGATTTTGCTTATTATTTTAAGGGAAATTCCATTTATTCCTATGCTCTCAAGTATTTTTAATAGGAATAGATGTATTTTATCAAAGGCTTTTTCAGCATCTATTGAGATAATCATATAATTTCTGTTGGTTTTGCTACTGATATGTAAAATTATGTTGATTATTTCCCTAATATTTAAATATACCTGCATGCCTTGGTATAAATCCTTACCTGATCATTTTAATGACTTGCTGAAATATCTTTGTTAAAATCATATTTGATATTTTTGCATCAATATCTATCAGGGATATTGGTCTATAATTTTCTTTGTTTTGACTCTTCCTGGTTTAGTTATCAGCATCATAATGGTATCATAAAAATTTGTTGGAACTCCTATTCTTTTAAAAAAAACTTTTATGTAGAATCGGAATTAATTGTTCCTTAAAAATATGTTAGATCTAATTTGTAAATCCATCGGGAACTGGAGACTTTTTCATCAGGAGTTTATTGATGCTTTCTTCAATTTTTTTTCTCATACATGGTCTATTATATCTGAGTTTTCTCAGATTTTATTGACCTTAACTTCCTTCTTGTTTATTCAATGGTTAGATTTATCTTGTTCTAAAAGAGAGGTTGAGTTCACTGACTATTACATTTTTTCTGTCTTCGTCTTCTTGTCATTCATTCTGCTTTGCCTTTAATAATTTGATTGTTATATCACTTGGTGCATATATGTTTAAGAACAATATAATTTCATTACATATATCAAAATTTCAGAATATCAGTTTTGTTCCTTATCACTTTTAATTAGATCTATTTTTGCTTTGTCTTTGTCTGGGATCAGTTTAACTACCTCTGTTTCTTTAACTTCCATTGAAGAATACTATATTTTGCTCTATATTTTTACTTTTATGCTGTGTGTAGCTCTCTAGTATGTTCTTGATAAGAATATATTGTAAAATTCTGGTTTTTAATCTGTGCTATTTGCTTCTATTTTATGGGAAAGATCGCTGCACCCATATAGAGTTAGGATTACTACTTCTTTATTTCCCCCCTTCGTGCTGTCTTTCCCTCTTTTTTCTTTGTCTTTCTTTGACCCTTATACTTCCTCACCAATATTTTGCTCCCATTCCCCCTTTAATTTTCTTTAAATTTTAACATGTTATTTATTTTCATTTTTACCTTCACCTTCCATTTTATAAGTTCTGTCTTCCATTTTCTTTTCCTCTCACTTCCCCAAACGTCCCTTTAGGGTATGATAGATTTTTAAACTCAGTTGGGATTATATTGTATTCCTTCTCTGGGTCAAAACATTGAGAAGATTTTCCCAGTGTTCACATCCTTCTTTTCCTTTACTGTAATGGCTCTTTGTGCCTCTTCACTTGATATTCATCCACTAATGCCTCTTCTTCTCCTACTGTAGTACTTTTTTATGTTTCTTATTGTTTTATTCCTTTCCTATGCACACAGTCTTTGCAAAACTATATTTCTTTTATCTGTTCCATTAGAAGAATTATTCTCAGGACTTCTGGCCAAGATGGTGGAGCAAAGAAAGGCACTTTGTGAAGGTGTCCTAATCTTCTGTCATATATAATATGAAATAAACCTCTTAACATAAATTTGATCATCAAAACCCAGAAAAAGAAGCTAGGAGAAGAACATCTACCTCAAGGTTTGTCTTTGGGGTTGTGGGTGAGCCATTTGCAGAGAGTAGAGAGCCTGCTTGGAAGGGTGAAAAGTTGACTAGCTAAGCATAAGCTGTAGAAGTGTTGAATGTGGTAACTGTGGTACAAGAGCCAACTGGGGTATGGAGAATTTGTCTATGGGACTGACAGTCTGAGACTCTCCAGAGGGAATGGGGGGAGAATTCAATTGGAGAAAGTTGCAGACATCAATCTGCTTGGCTCATCTGGTCTAGAGGACTTCAGACTCGATACTTTCATTTCAGTGGAGTCCTCTTCCCAGAGAAAACACAGTAACAACACACTGCCCTCCTACCCCAGGCTCAGGCATGGGCAGCAGAGCTTCCTCAGCTGTGATTAGGAAGAATAAGTACCATGCCCCAGTGTATAGATAACATTGTTCATGGACAAAAGTATCCAGCCTCCTACAAAATCTAGGACAAGTGAAAGGACCTCAAATCAAGGTCACAGATACTCCAGAGAAAGTAATCAGCACACCATACTGGTCTGCCCACTTGGAGTTCTTACACTCAGTGTAAAGCCTCTAGGGATCTCACCACCAAACTTCTGTGAACCAGCCCCACCCCCAACATAAGGTATCAGGAAAATGAAGAAAGGCCATTGAAAAGGAGGGTGCATAAAAAAATTCCTAGAAGGTAAATCCATAACTCAGAAAGATTTTGAAACTCTGAGGAGAATATGATTTGGTTTCCAGAACAGAAAGTCTTGCTTGAATAAATTAGGAAAGAGTTTAAAAATCAATGGGAAAATTTGGGAGAGAAAATTATAACCATGTAAAATTATAACACATCATTGGAAAATACAATAGGGCAAATGAAAAAGAAAAGAATTCTGTCAGTACCTCAATTGGTCAAAAGGAAAACTCTTTCAAAAATAGAATTGGCCAATTGGAAAAGGATTTGCAAAAGGAAAATAAAGAAAATCATTCTCTAAAAAAATGAATGGAGTCTGTAGAAACTAACAACTTCATGAGACAAGAATGTGTTAAACAAAATTTTAAAATTGAAAAAATTGAAGAAAATGTAAAATAACTCATTAGCAAAACAACTGACTTCAAGAATATATCAAGGAGAGATAACCTAAGAATTATTAGTGTCCCTGAATACACTGAAGTGAAAAAAAAGTCTAGACTTTATATTATAGTATTTAGTGATGGAAAATTGCCCTGACATCATGGAACCAGAGGGAAAAATAGTTAGTGAAAGAATACAGAAATCCCTTTTGGAAAGGAATAACAAAATGAAAACATCAAGGGATATTGTGGCCAAATTCCAGAACTAACAGATAAAAGAGAAAATCCTGCCAGAAAACAACAATTTAGATACCAAGGAACCAAAGTAAGTACTACACAGGACCAGACTACATCAACATCAAGGGATCGAAGGGCCTGGAATGTGATGTTTTTAAAAGCAAGGAAGCTTGAAATGCAGACAAGAATTCACTATCCAGCAAAACCGAGCTTTATCTTCCAGGGGAAAAGATGTACATTTAATGAAAATGAAGACTTCCAACTTTTCCTGATGAAAAGACCAGAAAATAATAGAAAATTTGGACTTCAAACAGGAGACTTAAGAGAAACATGAAAAGGTTTTAAAAAGGGGGGGGTGTAAAGACAGAAAAAAAACATGATAACCAATAAGATGAAACTGGCTATATTCCTGGAAGAAAGACTTTAATAACTTTCAAGAATTGTAACTCTATTAGAGAGAATATATGTAGCCAAAAGTGATGAAAACTCATGACTTATTTGTGAAATTGCTATCCAACTAGATGAAACTGGCTATATACCTAACTGGGTGAAAGACACTAATAACTCTCAAAAATTGTAATTCTATTGAAGTGAATATATTTAGCCAGCAATAGTGGACACTAATGACTTTTCTGTCATTCAGAATAAATTAAAAATTTGCTCCTTAAAAAGGAGCATAGTAAAGATATGAGAGACTGGAGGAGATTGAATGGAGGTAAATCTCATTACATTAAGAGGAATAAGGAACTATTGCAATAGGGGGAAGAAAGAAGGAGATGAGAAACAGCTGAATCTTACTCTCTTCAGATTTGTCTTAAAGTTAACATACATTCACCCACTTACAAAACTTATTTTGCCTTTCAAATAATAAAAGATGAAAAGAGGAGGGGGGATAGGGTAGGGGGAGGAAAAAGGGAACTAACAGAAGCAAGGGAAGGAAGGAGGGGAAAATGGAAAGGGGAAAGAAAGGGGAGGGTGGTTGGTATAGGAGGGCAAACACATTGAAGGTGGTGGTATTGAGAAACAAAATACTGGGCTACAGGGATAAAGAGAAAAAAGGGGGGAAATACAAATAGAGGGAAGACAACATGAAGGGCAATAAATTGGCAATTATAACTTTGAATGTGAATGGGATGAACTCTCCCTTAAAATATAAGCAAATGACAGAGTAGATTAAAAAAACAGAATCCTACAATATGCTGCTTACAAGAAACTTATTTGAAGCAGAGAGATACATATAGAGTAAAGATCAAGGTTGGAGCAAAACATATTTTTCTTCAGCTGAAATTAAGAAAGCAGGGGTAGAGATCCTTATGTCAAACAAAGCATCTACAAAAATAGATATTATTAAAAGAGATATGTAAGTAACTATATCCTTTTAAAAGGTACCATAGGTAATAAAGTAATTTCAATACTAAGTATTTATGCACAAAATGGTATAGCATCTAGATTCTTAGAGGAGAAGTTGAAGGAGCTACAGGAAGACAGAGACAGAAAAACTCTACTGGTGGAAGACCTCAACCTCCCACTCTCATATTTATATAAATGTAACCACAAAATTAACAATAAGAAAGTTAAGGATGTAAATATATTGTTAGAAAACCTAGACATGATAGATCTATGGAGGTCACTGTATGGAGATAGAAAGGAATATATTTTTTTCTTTAGTAAATGTCACTTACACAATAATTGACCATGTACTAGGGCATAGAAACATAATAGTCAATTGCAGAAAGGCAGAAATAGTGAATACATCTTTCTCAGATGATGATATATAAAAATTACATGTAATATTGGGCAAGGGAGATACAGACTGAAAACAAATGGGAAACTAAATAACTTCATTTTAAAGAATGAGTGGATCAAACAATAAATTATAGAAAGAATTATTTCATCCTAGATAATGACAATAATGAAACAACACACCAAAACTTATGGGACCCATCCATGGCAGCTGTCAGGGGATATATTATTTCTTTAAATGTTTATGTGAATAAGTTAGAGAAAGAGGAAATCAATGAACTAAACATGCAACTAAAATGTAGTTAAAGAAGAGATTAAACCCCCCAATTTAATACCAAAGTAGAAATTCTAAAAGTTAAAAGAGAAATGAATAAAATTGAAAGCAAGAAAACTATTGAACTAATAAATAAAACCAAGAGTAGGTATTAAGAAAAACGCAATAAAATTGATTAACCTCTGGGTCATTTGTTTAAAAAAAAAAGAAAGGGGGTGGCTAAGTGACGCAGTGGATAGAACACCAGCCCTGGAGTCAGGTGTACCTGAGTTTAAATCTGAACCTCAGACATTTAATAATTCCTTAGCTGTGTGACCTTGGGCAAGTCACTTAAACCAACTGCCTTGGGAAAAAACCTAAATAAAAAAAGAAGAAAAACAATATTTTAGCATCATAAATGCAAAAGGTAAATTCTGCACCTATTAGGAGTAAATAAGTGTAATGATTTGGAATTATTTTGCCCAACTCTATGAGAATAAATTTGAATAATCTAAGTGAAATAGATGAATATTTGCACAAAAAAAGTTTCCCAGGCTAAATGAAGAGGAAATTAAATACCTAAATAGCCCTATCTCAGAAAAAGTAATTCAACAAACCATTATTGAATGACCTAAGAAAAAATCTCCAGGGCCAGATGGATTCAAAACTGAATTCTATCAAACATTTAAGGAACAAATTGGTTTCAATTCTACATAAACTCATTGGAAAAATAGTTGAAGAGAGAACTCTGCCTAACTCTTTCTATGACATATGGTATTGATATCTAAATCAAGAGAGTTAAACCAGGGAAAGAAAATTATTGACCTAACTCCCTGATGAATATAGATGCAAAAATCATGAGTAAAATCTTAGCATAATGATCACATCCAGTTATGACTAGGATAATACATTATGACCAAGTAGGATTAATTCTAGGAATGCAGAATTGGTTTGATATTTGTAAAACTGTTAGTTTAATTAATTACATCAATAACAAACCTATCAGAAATCATGATTATATCGATAGTGAAAAATCTTTAGACAGTATACAGCACCCATTCCTAATAAAAACACTGGAGAGTATAGGAACAAATGGATTGTTCCATATAATAATAAGCAGTATCTATCTGAACCCATCAAGAATCCTTATATGCAATGGGGAGAGGCTAGAGCCATTCCCAAGAGAATTAAGGGTGAAATAAGGATGCCCATTATCACCACTACTATTCAATATTATGTTAGAGATATTAGTTGCAGGGGGTTGGAGCCAAGATGGAGACAGGAGAAGAGCCACTATTAGATGCTCTCTCACAAAAGTTATAAAATAAGGACGCCAGCTAAATTTTTGAGAGACAGAACCCACGGTGGGATACAGTGAGGCAACTCTCCAGGCCAAGGTAACTTGGAAAATAGTAGAAAGGCTCTGCTCCATAAGGTTAGGGGGTGGCCCACCAGAGTTAAAGAACTTCAGCCTTTTGGATGCAGGTCCATGGCACCTGGGAGCCACAGCTCATGGTGGTGGGGGCAATTTCCTGGCCTACGACCCCGGGGAGCACTGGGTACAACTTGGAAGATCAGCAGGGGGACCTCTGTCAGAGTGAGCATTTGAAACCCAACTCTCAGGGCACACTGCAAGCAGTGGTGCCTGAGGCAGCCCAGATCCAGGAAACTGAAGCAGGGGGAGCTTGGAAGCAGGAGCCCCCAAGCAACTGAGCCTTGAATACTCAGCTTACCAAAGGGAGGGGAGTGGAGAGAGAATACTGAGTTCTGTCCTCTGTCCCTGAAACAGGACTCTGGAACTCTGATCATATTCATACCCTGGTCACAGTCTCGGCCCCCCATAGAACAGCAGGGTCCCCCACCTCAGCCCTGTGGCAGAGGGGTGTTCTTGGTCGTTTACAGACCAAGAGGGAAGACAAAACTTCACACACACTGAGATCATTGTGGGGGTGTTCCAATAATGCTCAAAAGCTCAGGAAGCACTCCAAGACCAGGTAGAGGCTGGGGAAATGAGCAAACAGTGGGAAAAAAAAGAACACCAGTGAGAAATACATTGTCTATGATCCCAAGAAGCATCAAAATACTCAGTCTGAAGATGAGGAAGTACAAGCTCCTGCATCTAAAGACTGCAAGAGAAATGGAAGTTGGATTCTATGTGAGAATATATGTAGTTCATCAACATTAAGTCCCTCATATTTTACCCTTCTCCTCAACTTGGTATGCTTCGCCTGAGTCCTGTATTTGAAGATCAAGTTTCCTGTTAAGTTCTGGACATTCTAACAGGCATTTGAAATTCCCCTGGCTCATTGAAAATCCAACATATTTCCCCTGTAAGAGGACATACAGTTTTTCTGGGTAGTTGATTCTTGGTTGCATTCTGAGCTCTTTTGCCTTCCAGATTATTATATTCTAAGCTCTATGAGCCTTTAATGTAGTTGCTGCTAAGTCCTGTGCGATCCTGACTGCAGTTCCATGGTGTTTGAATTGTGTCCTTCTGGCTGCTTGTAATATTTTCTCTTTGACATATAAGTTCTGGAACTTGGCTATAATATTCCTGGGTGTTGATTTTTTTTATGGATCTCTTCCCAAGGGAGATTGCTGTATTCTCTCAATTACTATTTTGCCCTCTGCTTCTAGGATATTTGGGCAATTTATCTGCAGGAATTCTTTAAAAATGCGATCAAGGCTCTTTTCCTGATCATGACTTTCGGTATACCAATAATTTTTAAATTATCTTTCCTGAATCTGTTTTTCAGATCAGTTGTTTTTTTCAGTGAGATGTTTCACATTTTCTTCTAATTTTTCATTCTTTTGATTTTGAAGTATTGTATCTTTACTTCTCATAGTCAGCAGCTTCCTTTAGTTCCATTCTATGTCTGTAGAATTTATCTTCCTCAGAGAGCTTTCTTATCTCTTTTTCCATCTATCCAATTCTATTTTTTAAAGCATTCTTCTCCACAATAACTGTTTGACATGTTTATTTATTTGACCTATGCTGATTTTTAACATGTTATCCAATTCTACTTTTTAAAGCATTCTGAGTTCATATTGATCTGATCAATATTAGTTGTGTATATATATTTTGTCTCCCGCATAATGATGTCATTTTGGTCTTCTCTAATAAAGGACAAAACCCAAGCATACCCATCTCCTCTAGGTCCAATCCCTTTAACTGTACTAAGTGAAATAGAATTCTCAAGAATTACATGTGTTATCTTCCCTTGTAGGGGATGAATACCATCTAATGTTCTTGACTAGCATTTGTTATATTTGTTTCCCTTTTCATTTACCTATTATTGCATCACTTGTATTTGAAGATTGACTTTTTCTTTCAGAACTTCACTTTTTATCAGATCAGAAAAAATTTTAAATCCTCTGTTTCATTGAAAATCCATCATTTCCCTGACAAAATGTGTGGTATTTTGCAAGGTAACAAATTCTTGGTTGTAATCCAAGGTCCTTTGCCCCCTGAAATATCATATTCCATATCTTCCCATCCTTTAATAGTGAAACTGATATGTCCTGTGTAATTCTGATTGTGCTTCCTTTGTATTTAAACTGCTTCTTTTCAGTTGCTTGCAGTATATTCTCCTTTATTTGACAATTCTGAATTTGTCTATGATAATGCTTAAAGTTTTTATCCTGGGACCTCTTTCTGGAGGTGTTCTCTGTGTTCTTTCAAGGCCTATTTTGTCTTCTTGATCTAGCATATTAGTAAAGTTTTCCATGAAAATTTCCTGGTATATATTTTTCCACATAATTTTTTTATCTAAGCTTTATGGTAGACCAATAATTCATAAGTTATCTTTTCTGCATTTATTTTTTCAGGTTGATTACTTTTCCTAAAAAAAGGTTCTTTATGTATTCTTCAATTTTATAATCCATTTGGTATTGTTTGCTGGAATCTTAGTGTATCATAGATTCATTAGTTTCTATTTATCCTTTTCTAATTTTTGGATTTTTATTTTCTTCAGTTAGATTCAATTAGTTTTCCAATTTACTTTGCAGTGAGTTTTTTTTCTTTTCCATTTCGTTAATTTTACCTTTTGCTAAATTGTATTCCTTTTCCAGTGCACTGCTTTTATTTTATTTTTATTTATTTATTTATTTTTTGCAAGGCAATGGGTTTAAGTGGCTTGCCTAAGGCCACACAGCTAGGTAATTATTAAGTGTCTGAGACCAGATTTGAACTCAGGTACTCCTGACTCCAGGGTCAGTACTCTATCCACTGTGCCACCTAGCCGCCCCTACTGCTTTTATTTTTGATGGACCCCATTCTTTTTCTAGTTAACTATTTTTGCTTAGAGGAGCTGATTTCTTTGGTCAATTCCTCATAATTTTTCTGTATGACTCAACTTCCCCCAATTTTTCTACTTCTTCTCTTCTTTGATTTTTAAAATCTTGTTTACACTCTTCTATAGGGTTTTTAATTTGAGTCCAATTCATAGACTCCTTTGAGTCTTTCCATGAAGGTAATTTTTCACTGCTTTCTTCTTTTGAGTTGATATTTTTATCTCTTCCAACTTTCTAGGGTTAGTGATCTTTTAGGTTTACTTTTCTTGTTTGTTTTATTCTTTTGCTCATTTTGATTGTTGTTCTCTGCTTCTGGGATATTGGAAACTTTTTTGTTCTGGAATCTAATCGTTGGCTTATCACTAGTCAAAATGTTGCCTATGCAGTCCAGACATTGCCTGTGCAGAGGTTTCTTTCTTCCTTTATGTACTGACTCTGTCTATGGTTTGTTTCAAACTAAATCCTTTCTGTTGTTCCAGAGTTACCAGGACTCAGACTTTGACTGGTGATGGGATCTTCCCTGCTAGTCTTCTGTCTAGCTGTAAGGACTTGGGCTACTGTTTAGCTACTGGGACTGGAGCTGCTTTCTTGTTGGGGACAGGACTTCATTGTGTCGAGATGCCTCCTTCTGGCTTTCCTGCTTTCCCCCATAACTGGCTTTAACTTCCCTTTTCCCCCTGACAACATTCTCTGAAGATCCTCCACAGTGTCTGTGACTGAAAACTTGCTTAGATCTTTTTTTTTTTATTTTCTGGTTGGATCTGTAACTTTAATGACACTATAGGGGCTTCCATTAATATTGTGTAGGGAAAAGCTTTGGAAGCTTGGTAATTTCACAACTCAATCTTAGTTTGCCTCAAAAGTATCATAATAGTAGCTCTAATTTAAAAAACTTTGTTAAAATTTCAATATATCTATGCATAACTGGAAAAAAGAGAGATATATAAAAATATGTATATATATATATGTCTTTTCATATCCTTTGACCATTTAACAAAATATTATGCATCATAGGTTAATGAAATGATATTATTTTGTTAATGTGAAATAGATAAAATCATAATATGAACTGGTTTCTGCTTTCTAACACCAGTTTTCTTTTGTTCAATTGTTATTTTCTTTTCTTTTTCTAATTACATTATGAAAATTTTTCAACATTCATCAGCATGCATATGCAAATTATTTAGTTACATAATTACCTTCTACCCTACCTTCCCAACCCCCTCCCTTAAGCAGAGAACAATCAGGTGAATATTGTACATAAACATTTGTCTTTAACATGTTTATAAAGGAGTCATTTTCAGTATAAAGATTTATGATTAAGGGAAAAGAAAATATCCATGAGATAGGAAGTATATAGCAACAATTCTTAAAAAGTGAATGTAGTGATCATTCAGATTTTGTAGGGATTTTTTGGTTTTGTTTTGTTTTGTTTTTCTTCCTCTGGATAGGGATAGCTTTACCCGTAGTTGGTCACCTAAGATTGCCCTAAGCTCTTTGAACTGCTGAGAGGAGCAGTATCTATCAAGGTTGATCAACTAACAAGGTGGTTGTTAATGTGTACAATGCTCTCTTCATTCTACTCCTTCACTCAGCATCAATTCCGGTAATCCAATCCATTATTCCCTAGAGTCTGACCATTAATAATTTCTTACAGAATAATTGTGTACCATAATAATCATATATCATACCCTCTTTAGTCATTTCCCAATTGATGGAAAAGCCCTCAATTTCAATTCTTTGTCACTATAAAAAGAGCTACCATGAATATTTTGGAACATGTGGGACTTGTCCCATTTTTTTTATAATTTCCCTCTGGATACAGACCTAGAACTGGCATTTTGGGGGTCAAAGAGTATGATCAGTTTTATTGTTCTTTAGCCATAGTTCCTTATTGCTCTCCAGAATGGTTAGATAAATTCACAGCTCCAATAATAATATATTAATATTAATCCAGTCCTCCTACAACCTTTCCAATATTGATTGCTTTCAGTTTTGTCATCTTAACCAATTTAATAGGTGTAAGATGGAGACTCATAGTTGTTTTAATCTGCATTTCTCTAAGCAGTAATGATTTGGAGCATTTTTTCATATGCTTATGTATGACATTAATTTCTTAATTTGAAAACTATCTGTTCATATCCTTTGACCAATTATCAACTGGTTTTATAAATTTTATGCAATTCTTTTTTATTTTAGAAATGAGATATTTTATCAGAACTCCAACCTATGAATATTATTTTCCAGCTTTCTGTTTTCCTTTTAATTTTGGCAGTATTGGTTTTATTAGTGCAAAAACCTTTTATATAATATAGACAGAATCATTTATTTTGCAATTTATAATGTACTTTATTTCTTTTTTGGTCAGAAATTTATCCCCTTTCCATATATCTGACAGATAGAGTATGTCCTGTTCTGTTCATTGGTCTATGGTGTTACATTTTATGTCTAAATCTTTTACTCATTTTGACCTTATTTTGGTATAGATTGTGAGATGTGTGTCTATGACTAGTTTTTGCCATACTATTTTCCATAAAAAGTAGCTATTTCTCTTTCAATAATTTTAATTTTTCCAAATACCAGTCTTCCTTTGCACTGCCACATAGATCTTTCACATGATAATTTCTGTTTTCCTAGAAGTTACTTTTCACTAGGGCACTAGAGCAAAATAGGTAATGGAAAATCTGAATTTAGTCACAATATCTTGACTCAAATACCACCTTGGTCCTTTAATGTGACAATGACCAAGTTACTTATACTAGTGTCTTCTTTAAAATGAAGGAACTAAAAGATGTCTAAATTCCTTCCAATTCCAAATTAATTATTCAATCAAATTTTAACTTTTTGTTAATATCTAATTGTTCAAATAGAACTTATTATTTCTGTAATAATAGTTTTTACATTGTTAGTAATTTGGAATTTCTTTCTATTTTTAAATTAATTAAACTGAAGAGAATATGTTGGTACTATTATTATATTATTAAGGTATTTCATTTTCTTTTAAGTCTGTATCTTCTATTTTACATATATTATTTTTCTTTATAAAAACAATGTCAGCCAGTGGCAGCCTTGGAGTAAAGAAATCCTAGGGTTTGAATATTGCCTTTGTCAGATGATGGATATATATCAATTTTTTCCAATAATTATTTCATGATTCTATGTTATTTTCTGTATGACTTTGTTGGAGAATACAAGTGAGAATATTAATTCACAGAAAAAATTGTTATAGATAGAATTAATTCCTTATAAGAATGGGGTATGCTTCTAAAATACATTTTGTAATTTCAATTATTAATCAGTTTCAGTTGATTCAAAACTATGGTATTCCAGAGGTCACTTAACTTCTATTTCACTAGGCAAATTATCTAAAATTTATTTCATTCCTCCATTTATTTTAGGCCAAAATAATATTCTTTTGACTTTAAAAAAATCATGCTTTCAAATGTGCCCTTTTATTCTTTGAGTACATTATAATGTTATATCCATTTATCCTTCTAATTCTGCCTCCTTGATCATTCTTTCATTTATACATATTTGAATAGTGCTGCCACCTTGGGAATATTGGAGTAGGACGATTAAAAAAATTCTCTATACTCCTTTGACAAATAAATTTTGCTTTCTTTTGTTTATGTATGCTCCAAGTCAGGAATCCCTGTGCAAACTGTCTCTTAGTTCTCTTCCAAACTAGAATTTCATTGTTTCTTTGCAAAAGAAAATATCTGAGTTTTGTATAGATTATGAATACTGCTCTGTTCGTTCCATTTTCTGAAGTATATCCCTGTTTCACAATAAAAATTCCTTGAAAAAAGAGAATTTAGTGCCAGGATTTGAAGCAGGTATATGCCAATATGTTCCCTGTACTCTATTCCTGACACTGGCTCTTTGAATGAATTTTGCTAAGATTTGGCATTGCAGTTTGCCTAAGGATTCAAGTAATCCTTCAATTGACAGGGGCACACTGCTGAAGTTTCAGGAATTTTTTTTCAGATTTGTTTGCAAAAATGTTTCATTTATTATGGACATTTAAAAATATTTTACTTTTAATCTGTGAAATAAAGCAACTATTTCCATAATATCGTAGAATCAAAAGATGACTATATGTGAATCTGCAAATCTACTATATATTTAAAATTTTCTATTTTTTTAATTATAAAGATTTTATTTATTGTGAGTTTTATAATTTTTCCCCTAAACTTACTTCCCTCCCCCCAACCCCCCACAAAAGGCAATTTGCCAGTCTTTACATTGTTTGCCTGGTATGCATTGAACCAAATTGAATATGATGAGAGAGAAATCATATCCTTAAAGAAGAAACATAAAGTATAAGAGATAGCAAGATCAGACAATAAGATATCAGTTTTTATTTAAATTAAAGGTCCTTGGTCTTTTTTCAGAATACACAGTTCTTTCTCTAGATACAGATGGCATTCTCCATTTCAAACAGACCCAAATTGTCCCAAATTGTTGCACTGATGGAACGAGTGAGTCCATCAAGGTTCATCATCGCCCCCATGTTGCTATTAGGGTGTACAATCTTTTTCTGGTTTTGCTCAGCATCCGATCATGCAAATCCCTCCAGGCTTCCCTGAATTCCCATCCCTCCTATTTTCTAATAGAACAATAATGTTCCATGACATACATATACCACAGTAAAACTTGCTATTCTTTTAAAATATGCAGCAAACTTGTCATGTATTTTTCTTGTTTTTCTTCCTTCCCTCTCCACCATAGAGATGGTCTCACACACACACACAAACACACACACACACACACACACACACGTCAGCAGACATACATATTTAATTTTGTAAAAACTTCTTTTTAATCAATTCTTTCTTTTGATGAAGAAATTATCTTTCTCCATATAGTACATGTTACATGACCATATGGATAAAAGTTGTATTTGGAATAAATATTAGCAGCATCCAGATGGTATCAAACATCCTGATAAAGGCTAAAAATAAACAAAACAAACAAAATTAACAATTTTAAAATATTCAGTAATTTACTTTGTATTTTTTCTAGATAAAAGTTGATTTTTAAGAACATTTAGTTACTAGAAATAATTTTAAAGTATTATATTAGAAATATTCTTATGACTTGTCAAGTATTTTATATGAATTATCTAATTTCATTTTATTAATGATATTATGATGTAGGTTCTATTACTACTTTTAAACTCAATTCAAAATGAGGAAACTGATGAGCAGAAATGTTATATGATTGGCCTATGCTCATACAACTTTTTCAGAAGTAGGGTTTGAATTAAGATCTCTTCTGATGCCAAGTCAGGCAATTTTTCAAATATAGCACACGGAGATTAATTTTGATCTGCCAATACCATAAATTGCTAGGAGGAAAAGGAAAAGCGGGGGAAGCATTGTCCATACTCAGTAGTATTAGTATAGACACTGGGTAAGAATGTGACTCTTCTTTGCATCTTGTAAATAAATACCTGATTCAGTTAGAAAAGTAAGACGTCCCAATAAAAACTGTACCAAACAGTCTTAAGGGTCATTTGTCTTTTCTTTCATTTAAATTTTCTCAAAAGTCTACAAAGTGCTTTGTACAAACTCAAGCCCATTGAGTCTTAATATGTCTATGAAACAATTTGACATAAAAATAATTTATAAGGCCACCTGGAAGTTTCTGATTAAGTATGAAAAAGCTAAATGAGTATATTTTCTAGATAACTATTGAGAAATTATTTCAACCAAGTAAAGCAAGTTACCAAAATTTCTTTTAAATAAATTTTATTTTATTTATTTAAATTTTATTTCTTTTAAAAATTTCATTTACCGATCTATAAAAGAAAACTCACATAAAAGGAAACAAGAACATAGTAAGACTTTTTAGAAGCATACTTCAATCTCCACTCAGACTTCATTAATTCTTTCTCTGAATATAGAATTTTTTTATCATTTGTCCTTTGGATTGTACTGGATCATTGTTTTGATCAGAGTAGTTGAGATCTTCAAAGTTGATCATCCTTACAATATTGCAGTTACTTTGTTTTGCCAACTTCACTTTTCATCAGTTCATACAAATCTTCCCAAGTGTTTTTTAAACATTCTGTTTTTCATATTTTGTTACACAACTTGTACAGCATTCATCATTTGATGGACAAAGTGTCAGTTTTTTTGCTAACACAAAAAGAACTTCTGGACATATAAAAATAGCTACTTTGCCCTTTTTTATCTCTTTAGGATACAGATGGAGTTGAAATATTTTTGAGTAATAGGGTATTCATAATTTTATAATGCTTTGGTTGTACTTGCAAACTGTTTTCCAGAATGTGTGGACTGGTTCACAACTCCACTCATAATCCCTTAATTTCCCAATTTTTTTCTGTATCCTTGAATATTTTTCATTTTCCTCTTCTGTTACACTGATTTGTTTGATAGATAGGAAGTAATTATTTGAGAGTTTAAAATTTACATTTCTCTAATGAATTATGATTTAGAACCTTGTTTCACTTTTATTGATACATTTATTTCTTTGGAAATTTGCTTGTTCATATACATTGGAGATTTATAAATTGAGGAATGCCTTATTTCTTTTGTAAATTGGGTCCAAATTCCTAAATAATTGAGAGTTTCCTGTTGTCTTTCAAATTTTGACTGTATATTTATTACAAAAAATTTTTAAAAATGCAAAAAAATCCCCTAATGTATAGGGACAATAAACACAAAAAATGAAAGAAAAAGAAAGAAAGAAAATATTAGAGAGAATCTTGATAAAGATTGGTTATTGTTCTTCATGGACAAATTTCCTAAAATTAGCAAAAAATCATCATGAGTTAAATATCACCTGAGACATTTACTAACTATGCGATCTAGGGCAAGTTACTTAACACTGTTTGTCTCAGTTGTTCCTCTGTAAAATAATAGAAAGAAGGAAATAGTTTTCTTTGTCATACCAAAGCCATAAGTCATCTAAACATCATTCTATCAATAAGGTCAGAGAAAGCTTAGAAATTCACAATTCCGAAAGGTCCCAAATGCTGAGTCAACACACGTCCTTGGAATTCCTAGGAATTTCCAAGGGAACTCCTACAGCATTCTCCCTGGGGTGTCCTATATTCCAATTCAACCTCTACTATAGAAGGAAAAGAAATGACTGAGCACACAACAAAATTATAAGTGACAGTTAATTCACTTCATAGAATTCTTGCATCAGCATTTGTTTTCAAAAACAAACATAATTTCCACACTACTGCTACCTATGTGAACTCTTGTGATTAGGGAATTCCATGCTTCATGATTATATAAAGAAAATCTGTTCCCCAGTAAGCTATGATTGTCAAGTAAGTCATCATTCACTTAGACATAGCTAGAGCATTGCCAGAGATGCAATTTCCCTTTGTCAGTGCTTCATACTAGCACACAATTTTTCTAGTGAAAACAACACAAAGCATAATCCCTGTATTTTCACATCCAGGATGCTATAGATAAAATTTCAATTTTTTTTCTTTTCTCCTAATTATTTTCATTTTGTATATATGCATTAAAAAGATCACAATAGAAAATTTTACTATGTTTAAGAAACTGTACCAGATGCTGGGACAAAAATGAAATAGCCCACTTCTTCAATTAAGAAAAGTAATTAGAACTAAAATCACTTTATTGTTTGCAAAACACTCTTTAGAGTGTTTTTTGAAATTTATAATAATCCTTACAGCTAAGTGCTAAAGTAACTATTATCCTCCCATTATTTGAGAGAAAAATGAAGATAAGAAATGTGAAATATTGAAATATGTTATATTTTTTTCTTCTGAGATGGACCTTCATATCCTCTGGGCATCTGATTCCAATCCAGCTGTCCTCTAGATAAATAGGGCCATTGTGGGCAACCAGAAAACTCTCCCAGAGGGTTATCCTGAAGAAAAAAGGAACCAGAGTTATTGAGATATAATTATGTCAGCTTCTTTCCTAAACTCACCCCAAGGACTGTTCCACAGAAAGGGAGTCCTTAAAAGAATGGCAATATCCTCTATCTCTCTTGATATGCAAATCTACTGAAGTAATAGAAATTAACCTCAGTCCCTTCCCCTAAGTCTTTCCCTAACCTTTTCTCAACTTGATTTTTTTTAACCATGATGGGGGATGCTGTTATCAGCCCAGTTGCAAGCAAGATTTTGCAACTGACCTTATATCCTCAGAATTATTCTGCTCCCCGTCTTGGCAGCTGTTGTTCTAATCCCCTCAGAGAATCAGTTGCTTCCAATTATCTTCACTGCTTTATCTCTCCCTCCTTTAATTTCTGCTAATCACAGTAGTATATGAATGCATTTTTTTGACCCTAAATACTTCTGGACAAGAGCCAGTTCTTTTATCCCACATTCTTGAACCCAAATGAGACTACATTCTAGCATTTTAAAACTTCTTCAGTATCCAAACCAGGGTTATATAGCTAGCAAAAGCAGGTGGTGGGATATTAATCTAAGTCTTCTTCATTCCAAGTTTGATATTCTACTACATTACATTTAAATTGGTAATTCGTTAGGATGACATATTTTAAGGAAAACATTTTAATTGATTGTGTGATTGTACCATGTACTCCGGACCTACTTTTCAAAATTCACTTATATTGATGAGTTAATGTCCCAAAGTATGCCCACAATATCCTCTGAAGATGCTTGAAGTACCTCTGAGGGATTGAGTATATTTTTTCTAGAGCTGTGGCTGATGAGCCCTTACTAATGACTGATTGGGCATGATAATAATTTGAGATTCCTTTAATGAGTCAGACTTAAGTTACTTTTATTAAGGTAATAGAGAAAGAATGGGGGAGGGGGAAATCTACCCAAAAGTCTGTAGCACATTCTTCCGCAGAATATGCAAAATCCACGAGAAAGGTAGATTGAAATTTATAGAGGATATATGTGTTAAACTAAAAATTAAGAACCCTGAAAACTTAGGGTTAAAGGAACATAACAAACAGAAAAGAAAATCATAAAGTATTATTCTCTAAGATTTATCATTGCTGTTAGGTGGAGGTCATCCCGGAAATCACCACGAATAAGCAATGCAGACCTCTCAGAGAAACTTCAAATTTAGATTGGGTCTGCCTCATCTACTGATGGCAATTAAAAGAATGGCCTCCAGCCAACAGTAATGCTAAATCCTAGAGAATAAAACTTCATGACTTATTTTTTTATTTGCTATGTTATTTTAACCCTATGTTTTAAATTTCTTAATTTTAGTTTAATATTAATTGTGCCTTCAGTCAGATCTAGACAAATGCTTTGAAAGAAAATAAACTTTTTCCTCCTAGTAATACCACAGAGGAAAGTAGGAGAGATTCTGAGTCTGATTCAGAGGTCTTGTCTGAAGGTGAGGCATTTTTTATACTTTTCAAATTTAACTGTTCTAGTCCAAACTGTTGTTTTTTTTTTGTTGTTTTACTTTTGTTTGAAGTTGAAATTTCTCTAGGAAGTCACTTTTGGGATTCTCACAGGTTGTTGACAATTGCCTAATTTTTATATAGCTGTTTGGGTACTGAAGATTTTATTCCTAGACCTAATTGTCGCCTAATGGCTAGATCTAGCATTTTTTTGATAAGGTGGAGAAGATTTGTCCAGCAACCCTGTTATATATTCAGTGTCTTATATTATTTTCTGCTTGTTTGGTGTATTATTGTATCTTTGGTATTTTGATTTTATGTATGGTTTTAGCTGCTGTTTGATTGTTCTATTTGATCTTGGGACAATATAAATCTAGGATTAGAAATGCAACATTTTCTATATGACTAAGCATTAAGACTCTAATGACCTCAGCATTGGTGTAAATTAACAGGCGTTGATCCTATATTATGTTGATCTAGATGGGGATCTTTTAAAACATCTAACTTCTGACGTCGTAAAATTAATTTTAAAAAACTGAGACTGCTAATAAGGAGTAGGAATGTTCCATCACTGTTTAATGAGATGCTTCAAAGAGAACTCAAAGCTCACATTTTTTCACTTAAGGCTTTAAAATAAAGTTATTTTTCCTTCTCCTGAGAAGTTGATTCATTTTCCAAATATTTCAACTGCCTCATCTTCAGCCCCTCCCCTTATGAAACCCTGTGCAGTTTCAAAACTTATTCTCTCCAAAAGCCCCTCTTTCTTTATCAGCTACTGTTGATCCTCCTTATTTCTTGCCTTCTTTACTTCCTAAAGACTCTAGTTATAATCTAAATTCTACTAAAACCCTAATGTTATCTGATCATCTATGTCTGATTCTCCCTAGAACTTATGGAAGCTTTTTTTCCCTTCTCCTCCTGCTGAAAGTCATCTTCCTCCTTTTTCCTTTTCCTTTTCCTTCTCCTTCTCCTTCTCCATCATTTCATTCTTGTTCTTCTCTTCCTTGTCCTAATTTTACTCACTCCCATTCTTTTTCCTCTCCTCCCAGTTTTAGTACCTTTGTTCTTCTCCCTCTATTTCCCTCATCCTTTATCCCAGTAATATTCCTTCTTCTCTTTCTTCTCCAATTACTTCCCTATCCTCTTACTGTTTTATCTCCTACTTTGCCCCCTATCCCATTACCTTTAACAATAATAATCCTTTCATGACCTCCTCTCTTTGTCAGTCAATTTATTCTCCTTCCTCTACAGTTTCATCTCCTTTTCTCTCTATTACTTTTGTTCCTATCTCACTTCTTCATTATATTCCTGCTTATTCATCTACTCAATCATACCTCTCTTACACTATTTCCTCTCATCCATATCCTTTCATCTCATCTTTCTAATCTACTTTTTCATTCAGTTCTCTCAGTCCCTCTATCCTTCCATTCATTCACCTTCTTTTCTTGCCATGAGAACTCCTGTTTCAAATGAGGTTGCCCCAACCCCAGATAAGAGTCCAAATCCTGACCCTGTATTTTTCAGGTGTTAAATAGATCATGTCCTCAGACTGTTCCAACTACAGATGGAGAAGGATAGGTTACATCTGATATTCAGCTTTAAACAGTCCCAAAATATAAATTTAAGGCATAGAACAGAGGTGAGCAACAGGCTTCTAAAAACAGATTTCCATCTCCCTGTCAAGATCCAATAGGTTTTAGTGATCAGTTTAAAAGTAATAAGTGATCTTATTACCCTGAGATTCCAGAAATTTACCAGTTAATCACAACTTTAGTTGAAAAGGACAAGCCAATTGGATTATAAAAGCAGAAATGCAAGGACCTCCCACCCAAATTCTCCCTATCACTAGGAGGCAGTCTGAGAATTAAGTAACTGGGGATGGACAATCTTATAAGAAATCAGGACATTGCAAGAAACAGTGTAAACATTTGGGGAGCAAAGAAAAAAAGAATTAAAAAAGTCATTCCTCACATTCTTTCCAAGCTTTTAAATTTTTTCCTCTTTCTGCTATTCTTGGAGTGAACCATTTTCCAGCTATTGTCCTGCCTTCCTATACTACATTAATCAATGCCCACGTCCTGTTATCTCTCATTACTCCTTCTACTACAGTATTCATTGTAGTAGACTTATTCAGTGACTTATTCAGTGTCTATTTTTCCATAAATATTCATTCCAGATGTCAATATACTTTTTGTTGCTTTGTTTTTAGGGTTTTTTGCAAGGAAAATGGGGTTAAGTGGCTTGCCCAAGGCCACAAAGCTAGGTAATTATTAAGTGTCTGAGAACAGATTTGAACCCAGGTACTCCTGACTCCAGGGCCGGTGCTTTATCCACTGTGCCACCTAGACACCCCATAGTCAATATATTTTTACTTTCACATGGGAAGGATAGCAATTTTTGTGGACAATCTTGTTTTTGAAAACTGGTCTTGGAATGGAGTGAGAATACTTCTTTTTAACAACTCAATTACTTTGTTAGAAAACTGAATGATGGGGAGGGGGAGGGTGGAGCCAATATGGTGGCAGGAAGGCAGGAATTTGTGGAAGCTCATTCCCCCCAAAAATGCAAAAGCCATCAAATTATGACTCCAGCCAAAATTTAGAGGGGCAGAACCCTCAGAAATATTGAGTGCTACAATTTCCAATTTCAAGACCACTTAGAAATTTCTCAGAAAAGGTCTGTCCCACTGGGACCAGGGTTTAGAAAAAAATCACAGCACAGCTGATGCCACAGTACAGCACAATCAGGCTGGGCACCTAGGTCCATGGCAGAGGGTGTGGTTTGCAGACCACTTGGCCCAAGGATCATCAGGGACAGTTGGAAGAGATCTCTACCACACCAGAGTAAGTGTGGAGCAGAGCTCCATCCTCAAAGCAGCCCTGTAGTGAGAACCTGAAGTAGGAGTCAGCAGAGCCAACCAGCAAATCCAGAACTCTCAGCCCATACATGGTAAGGGGGTCTTGGAGACTGAAGAGATTTCTCTTTTCTCCCAGGGGGCAGGATGGTTTTCCCACATTCAGATTCAGATTGCAATCTGGGCCCGCACAGTACCACCATAGTTGAGAAGGGACTCTTCTCACAGCTCCAGGGCAGAGGGCAAGGCAGGAGGGCATCTCATAAGACCTTGGAGGAATTAAGATCTTTGTGGGTTGTCCTAAAAAACAACGCAAAGCCTTGGAAGTGCAGTAAATCAGTCATATGCTGAGAAAATGAGCAAACAGCAGAAAAAGAGGTATATGACCACAGAAAATTACTTTGGTCCTGTGGAGGATCAAAATACATACTCAGAAGATATCAAAGTCAAAGATTGTATATCCAAAACCTCCAAGAGAAATAAAAAATGGAATCAGGCTATGGACAAGATCAAAAAAGACATTGAAAAGCAATTAAGGGAGGTAGAGCAAAAATTGGGAGGAGAAATGAGAGCAATGCAGATAAATCATGAAATCCAAGTTAGCACATTGGTGAAAGAAATACAAAAAAATACTGAAGAAAATAACACATTAGAAAACAGTTTAGGCCTAATGGAAAAGGCAACTAAAAAGGCAATTGAGGAAAATAATTCCTTAAAAACACAGAATTGGCTAACTGTAAAAGGAGATAAAAATTCTCTCCGAAGAAAACAGCCCCTCCAAATGCAGAATGGAACTAAAGGAAGCTGATGACTTTGTGAGAACTCAGAAAGAAATGAAACTATAAAAAATGAAAAAAATGGAAGAAAATGTGAATGAAGTACCTAAAATATTATAATTGGCACTAAAATTATTTTCTAAAGTCTTAAATAGCATGATAAAATAATAACAATATTTTAAAGCAGAGATCTGTTTCCTCAGCAGCTATTCTCTAATCTCCACAGCCTCAGAGAATTGAGAAATCACTGTTTTATTTATTTATTTAGGCTACGTCAGTGACCTCAAAATCTTACAACACAGGATGGCAGTGCACAATGTTTGTTCAACTAAAAAGTGTCTCTCTAAATAGTGTGAGTTTGAGTTTTCATGAAATACTCAAGGACTGGTTTCAGAATAAATATTGGAAGCTAAATATCTTATTCTGATTTTCAGTTAGAAATTGCAGAAAATGGGGGGACGAGCCAAGATGGAGGCATGAAGACAGTAATCCCCAGAATCTCCTTCCCCCAAAATTCCAAAAGCAATCAAATTATGACTGTAGGAAAAATTTAGAGGGTCAGAACCTGCAGAAAGACTGAATGATATAATTTCGCAGTCCAAGATAATGTAGAAGTTCTATGGGAAAACTGTGTTTCACCAGCGCTGGGAGTTGGAAAAGCCAAGGCCACAGCACAGTGCAGCACAGCCCAGGGATCACTGGTAATAGCTTGAAGGGACTGTGAGAGAACTCTAGTGCAACTAGAATGAGTGCAGAGTAAAGAGCACTGGGCTCAGAACAGCCATGTGGTGAGAACTTGCAGTGGAAATCAGGGAAGCCAGCCTATACCTCCAGAGCACAGCCCACAGATAGTAAGGGCAGTCAGGGGAGACTGTAGAAATCTCTCTGCTCTCCCTGGGGCATGATTCTACTGTTTGCCCACACTCAGACCCAGGTTGCAGTTTGGGTTTCCATATTAAGATAGCCAAACAGGTTGCCTCTACACAGCTTCATGGCAGAGGGTAGCACCTGTGGTCATCTTCATATCAAAGCACAAGCAAGAGAGCATAAGACCTTGGAGAAATATAGGATGAAGTGGGGTGTTCCAAAAAATGCCTGAAGCATTGGAAGTACAGTACATTAGGCTTAGGCTAAGGAAATGAGTAAACAAAAGAAAAAGAATGTGACTGTAGAAAATTACTTTGGTCCTGTGGAAGATTCAGAAGATGACAAATTCAAAGATTCTGTATCCAAAGCCTCTATGAGAAATAGAAAATGGACTCGGGCTATGGATGAGCTCTAAAAAAGACTTTGAAAAGCAATTAAGGGAGGTAGAGGAAAAATTGGGAGGAGAAATGAGTGTAATGCAGTTAAATCATGAAATCCAAATCAGCAGCTTGGGTGAAAGAAATACAAAAAAATACTGAATAAAATAATATGTTAGAAACAAGTTTTGGTCAAATAGAAGAAGTAAAACAACAGGCAAATAAGGAGACAAGCAGAATTCGCCAGCTGGAAAAGGATATAAAAAAATCTCTGTGAAGAAAATAACTCCTTCAAATGCAGAATGGAACTAAAGGAAGCTGATGACTTTGCGAGAAATCAGGAAGAAACAACTCTTCCAAAAAAATCAAAAAATAGAAGTAAATATGAAATATCTCATTGGGAAAAACCACTGACCTTGAAAAAAGATCCAGAAGAAATAATTTAAAAATCATTGGGCTACCTGAAAGTCATGACAAAGAAAACAATCTAGAATTCATTTTTCAAGAATAATACAGAAAAATTTCACTGAGATCTTAGAAGCAGAGGATAAAATAGAAAGGGAGGGAATTTACCAGTCACCTTTTGAAAGAGCTCCCAAAAGAAAAACTTACAGGAATATTATAGCCACATTCCAAAACTTCCAAGTCAAAGAGAAAATACTAAAAACTGCCAGAAAAATAAACAATTCAGCTACTGTTGTTCTATAGTCAAGATTACAAAGGATTTGGAAGCATCTACATTAAAAGCTTGTAGGGATGAAATATGATCTTCCAGTGTTCAAAAAATATAGACCCCTACCCCTGAAGCAGGGAAAGATGAAAAGAATTGTGAAGTAGCAGAAAGAAAAATTTTAATCTTCAAGACTGTTGAATCTTGTTAAATTGGGTGGGAGTTCCCTACTCTTTAGATATACCATGATTGATATTCTTGAGACTACTATTGTTTCATTGTTTAATGTAAAATTTGTAACCTCCTTAGGTTTCAATCTGCTACCTAATTTCCAGTGAAGTTAGGGGAAAGGGAAACCCCTTTTGCCCTCTGGATAAGGACAAGACTATACAAATCTGTATGGGACCTCTGCTCAGGGCATGAGCCACCTCTGATTTTCTGGTTCAGTCAACTCTGCTTGATTGTTCTTTTATCTTTGTCTCTTTTTTACCTATTTCCTAAGTATTTTAACTTTTTTTAAATACATTTTTATTTCCTTTCCACTTGCTTTCCAAGGTCTGAATGATGATTCCTCATACACAGAAGTGAACTCAGGTAGCCAGCTGTTACACCTCCATCCCAGTTTTCAAGTTTTCAGGTGAGGTCAATAAACTTTTAGCAAAGTACCTTGTCCCTTCCTGATAAGGATTTCCCCTGAGAAAAAGCAAAACTTTTTAACAATACAATACATCCTTGACCTAGCCTCAAAGAATCACAGCCCCTCATCCATAAGTCCTTAATTACCTCATCTCTGAACTGAGCATTTGAGGATCCTTTGAGTGTTTTAAATGGGGAATATGATGGAAAATCTACCCTTGTTGCAAGAAAATCTATGTTGTTGAATTGTGGCAAAATTAATGCACAAAATTTGAGTATAATTGTGTGATTATTATTGTCACACTTGATTCATTTGTTTCTACATAAATCAAGATGAAAATATATAAATCAATCAAGGTACTAAAATGAACCATCTATACAGGATTATTTAACATTGTGAAAAATTGCAATAAATAAAAATTTCTGTGAAAAAATATAATATGTAAGGTAATTCACTGCAACATTAATCTGACAATGAGGAAAACTGCAGGTTACAGGATTCATTTATAAAATCAGGGACAGGGAGCCTTGCCTATTTTCACTGTGCTGCTGTTTTGATCTAAATTTGATGTGATTCCAGGGACTAAGTAAAAATTATTTTTGAAATTATCATATGTATAAGATTAAATTCCTGAAAAATCTCATTCTCTTTTGAGATTGATGAACATGTGGGTGGAAGTAAATTCATAATGCAAAATATGTGAAGATAAAGGTTAAAATATTTTGACTGTTTTAAGAAATAAAATTTGAGTATGAAAACATGTTTAGTGAAATACTAAATAACTGGGCAAACATCACCTGCTCATGGATAGGCCAAGTTAATCTAATAAAAATGACAATTCTACCAAAACTAAACTCCCTATTTAGTGCCCTACCAATCAAAAGTCCAAAATATTACTTTAATGAGTTAGAAAAATTTGTAATTAAATTCATATGGAGAAATAAAAAGTCAAGAATTTTCAGGGTTTCAATGAAAAAAAAAGTGCAAAGGAAGATGGCTCATTCCTACCTGATTGAAAATTATAAAGCATCAGTCATCAAAACTGTCTGGTATTGGCTAAAAAATAGAGTGGTGGACTAGTAAAAAAGACTAGGTGTAATAGCAGGAAATTATTACAGTAATCTGCTCTTTGATAAACATAAAAGAGTACAGCTATTGAGATAAAAACTCTCTCTTCAATAAAAAACTGCTGGGAAAATTGGAAGTTAGTTTGGATGAAACTTAGATTAGACTAACACCTCATACCTACACCAAGATAAAATTAAAATGGATACGGAATTTAACATAAAACCAATATTATAAGCAAGCTAGAAGATGAAGGAGTACTTTACCTGTCAGATCTATGGAATACGAAGCAGTTTATGACTAAGGAAGAGATGGAGAACATCACTAACAGCAAACTAGATAATTTTGATTACATTAAATTACAAAAAGCTTTTGCACAGACAAAACTACTGTAACCAAGATAAAAAGAAATGTAGTAAACTGGGAAACAATCTTTACAGTTAATGTTTCTGACAAAGGACTCATTTCTAAAATCTACAGAGAGCTGAGTAAAATTAAAAAAAAAATCCATTCCCCAATTGAGAAAAGGTCAAAGGAATCTCAAAGGCAATTTACAGATGCGAAGATCAAAGTCATTCAGTCATATGAAAAATTTCTCTAAATCATTAGTTATTAGTAAAAAGCAAATTAAACCTTCTCTGAGATACCACCTCACAACTCTAAGACTGGCCAATATGACCAGAAAGGAAAATGATCAATGTTGAAAGGGTTTTGGGAAATCTGGAACACTAATACATTGCTGGTGGAGCTGTGCATTCATCCAACCTTTCTGGAGAGCAATTTGGAACTACACCCAAGGGGCAACAAAAAAGTGCATACCCTTTGATCCAGCAATACCACTACTGGGTCTATACCCTGAAAAGATGATGAAAAAGGGTAAAAACAGGTAAAAACATCACTTGTACAAAAATATGCATAGCAGCCTTGATTGTGTTGGCAAAGAATTAGAAATCAAGTAAATGTCGTTCAGTTGGGGAATGGCTTAGCAAAATGTAGAATATGTATGGCATGGAACACTATTGTTCCATTAGAAGCCAGAAGGGATGGAAATTCAGGTAAGACTGAAGGGATTTGCATGAACTGATGTTGAGTAAGAATAGCAGAACAAGAAAAACATTGTACACCTTAACAGCAACATGGGGGTGATGCTCAACCTTGATGGACTTGCTCATTACATCAGTGCAACAATCAGGGACAATTTGGGGCTGTCTGCAATGGAGAATACTATCTGTTTCCAGAGAAAGAACTGTGGAGTTTGAACAAAGACCAAGGATTATTACCTTTAATTTAGGGAAAAAACCTGATACCTTATTGCCTGATCTTGCTAACTCTTACATTTTATCTTTTTTCCTTAAGGATATGATTTCTCTCTCATCACGTTCAATATATACCATGGGACCAATGCAAAGACTCATGAATTGCCTTCTGTGGGGGGGGTGAGGGAAGTAAGAGTGGGGGGAAATTCGTAAAAGTCAAAAAAATTTATTTATAATTCAAAAACTCCCTGAAATATAAACACCTACTAAATAAATACTGTTCCAAAAGTGATGCCTCTTATGGAAATTGTTCTTGTTACTGTAACAAGAAAAATGAGTCTTAAAACTGAATTGCATAAATTTTGACTTTAAAAATTTTCTATTTGTAATTATAAATGTCTCTGTGTGACAACTGGTAAATCATAGGTTTTGATCTGAAAATTTTGAGAGACATTTAATTTATCAGAAAGAAAGATACTCACCAGTTATCTGAATGTACTTAGGAAAACCCTGGTCACTGAAATATTCCTGGAGGAATAAAAGACATCAGATAGATACAGAAGAAAGATGAAATGGAACATAAATTTATATTCATATTCACTTTCTCCCCATTGTGCTTTTTAATTTTATGGTTAATTCTATCAAAGGATACTGCTTTGTTATCCTTGTAACTTTTCCTTGATTCTGGAAGTGAATTACTCCTCCCCTTCTCCCTTCCCCTATAGACAGACCTTATGTTTTTTGCATGACCATTCTTCCAGTAATCCTACATCTCCTAGACGTGTTATTATTCCTTCCAATATGCCTTCTATGTTTTCTTTCCTTTGGTTGTTCTATAGCTGATGTAACGATGTCATCTTTGATAAAAATGGTGAAAATGTCAACACATCATTTGCTATAAGTTTTTGCAACTATTCTTTAAAGGACAGTGTTTCTTAGCTGTTGTGAGGAATGGAATACATCCTCATTAGACTTTGGAAGAAAGATTTATCCTACCCTCCTTATTTTAGAAGAAAAATGCATCCCTCATAATTTGAAAGGAATATATTTCCCTCCTAATCCAGCAAAGTTCTCACTCTGTGTTCCTGATACTTAAACTCAAAAAATGTTACCTACCTCAAGTAAAATAGCATTGTACAAGATTTGTTCTCTTTGAGATCAAATAGTAGAATTGTCTCCAGGTAAAGTTTAAAGTTTGGGGTTTTTTTAGGTTTTTGCAAGGCAATGGGGTTAAGTGGCTTGGCCAAGGCCACACAGCTAGGTAATTATTAATTGTCTGAGGCTGGATTTGAACTCAGGAGCTTCTGACTCCAGGAAAGACACTACACCACCTAGCCACCCCAAGCTTAAACTTTTGTCTACTCTTGTTATAAATATTTTGTTCCCCTCACCTTGTTACTGTATAAATTTTCTCATCTTGCTCAACTTGGTATGATCTTTATTGGAATAAATTTCATGTAACAGTTATGGTATTTTTCTCTGGGTTATTTTTAACCCTATGTTTTAAGATTCTAAATTTTTGATAACCATATGATTAAGAAGAAATTTATGGCTCCTGATTTTTGGAAGCTTCTGCTGCTTTGGTGAGACCTTCAAGAAGATTCCCTTAAGTATAATATTCTTTCTTTTCTGGGTTTTTTGGAGAGCTGCAATCCTATACTCAAAATAGTTTCTGTTCCTAGATTTAGTGCTATTGCCAGATTCAACTGTCAGGAGGGGTACATGTGACTTGAGACTTGAAGAATACTAGAAATTCCAAAATGTGAAACTCAGAAGAGGGTGTAATATAGACAAGGAGGAATTGTTTGTCCTTTGTTCTCAAAGAGAACTCTGATAACAGAGAAGTGATTCCATGACATCCACTAAATTGGATTTAAGTGAGGGAGGGTATGGAAAGTCACCAACCTCACTTTCTCCTCCAGAGTTATATTCAGGTTCATATATTCAAAGATCTGAATGAGAGATAGCCCAAGATGCACTGGGATACTTTGGGCTTTTTAAGAGCTTTAATAACTCCCAATTTAGCTGAGGCAATACCCATTCAATGATTAAGGTAAGGTGAGAGAAAAGGCAAGAGAATGACCTTCTTTCATCTAGTCAAAAAAATTCAGTCTGGGAGAAGACCCTGAGAGTTTCTAACCTTAACCAAAGTTATTGATATTTGAATTCCCTCTGAACCATCAGGGCCCAAACTACTCTGGGGTTGGGAACTGTTGTTGGTGCATCAAAAAAAAAAGCCAGAGTGATTTGGATTTAAGGCAGGATACCTAAAAAAAGGAATCTAACAAAAATGTTTCAGGCTCATTATTTGGACTCTGACTCAGAATGAACATAAATAGAAATCTCCTGGGTTTTTTTGGGTTTTTTTTTTTTTTTACCAGAAATCCTCAAAATCTTCTGGTCCATTACAGTTTTTATTTTGAGGGAGGAGAAAGGGAAGGGACAGAGGGGGAAGCCAAAAGAATTGAGTCCCCAGAAATTCAGTTAACTTGTTCAAAGACATAGAATCCAGTGATACAATAGTGAATTGGGGGAAATACAAATAGGCTAAATGTTGTTGTATGAAGAGTCATCATATAAAATCAGTGAGATGATCTATGAAAACACTTCAAGTTCTACATGTTGAAAACCTGAGGGAACAAATTCAAATTTAATGAGGAAACTTGATGCCTATGTGATGAGCTCCAGGGAGACATAATTTACCTAAATTTGAGCAAAGTTTTTGACACTGTCTTTTTAACTATGCTACCATTCCAGAAATAAAATTCAGGGATTGCTGGGTGATAAGATGATAATTAAGAATAATAAATTGGGGACTACTTTTGGATCATTACTTTTTATTTTAGTTACTGCTTCCAACATTGTGTGAACTGCAAATTTAAAAGTTATGCTAATGTTGGCCTTGTCAAAATCATTGTGATTGATCTGATGTCTCTCCCTCATTCTCAAAGAAGACCATGACATCAGGGAGGTGATGTCATCATAAGCATGTGAATTGAATTTGTTTGAAAGGGTTCTGTGCTAAATAAGCAACCTCACTTTCTTCTCTTCCAGAACCATCTGGATCCAGTGACCAGCTATGAATTAAAATGACTAAAGATAACTCTGGATGTGAGGCAGACATTCAAGGGACTTTCCCAGGGTCACATAGCTAGTACATATCAAGTGTTTGAAATCAAATATGAGCTCAGATCCTCTTGACTATATTGTCAGTGCTCTACTCACTGCACTAACTGACTTCTCTTGAAAATCTTTGTTTAGAATGGTAAATGATCAGAATGAGATAAAAAGATACATCCTGAGGGTCTTTAAGCAATTATGATTAACTGATGGAATGTCAGTTCAGAGTTCAACTAATTATTCTATATTCTAATCCACCTTTTTTCAAGTTGCCCCCTATATAAAAATAAGTAATTAGTAGCATGTTCCTGGATATTTTTTCCAAACTTGTCAAAAAAGTAATTGTAAATCAATCTTCATGCTGAAACTATGCTGTTTCTACAGGATCACTGATTCCTTTTTCTAGATTTATTAATTATTATGTTTAAAACCAGCTTCAATTTATTACTAATTGAAAACAAGACATGATTTTTCTTTCCAACTTATATGAAAATAGAAAGTCCATGTTTGGTTGTCAATAGCAGTGATGTTGTTAAAGTCACAGGTTGAGGGAAAAAATTGAATGGTGCCATTAAAAAGATAATTGCTATTTGCTACAGGGATTGGAAGAGACTAGACCTTAGTCTATAAACTAGGGAAATGGCGTCTTCTTTGATATAGAGTGGGGGCAGCTAGCTCAACTAATACAACTCAGTCCCTTCTCATAAACTTATAGTGGGAGAGGTAGCCTAGAACCATGAAAGTTTAAGTGATTTACCAAGGGTCAATATGTGACAAAAGAGGGACTTGAATATAGTCTACCTGGGTTCCATACCATCTCTCTATATACTGCCTCTATTCATTCATGCATTATTTTTTAAACTCTTCCAACTACTTTTGAAATTGTCAAATAAAATTAATTCTTTTCATTAGTAGAAATTATCAAAAAAAAAACCCAAAGAACTTCTGTGATTCCAAGTAAATATACCTCAAACAGTAGTATATATAGGTTCAGTACTCACTCTTGTTGAAAACTATATACTTTAATGAATTACGCAAATGCCTGCTGCAAGCATCTGGAAAGTCAGTTGTAATCCTCATTAAACTTCCACTAACTATAAAGAACCTTTTATTTTAAAAATAAACATGCTGTGAAGAAAGTCATTGCAAAATATCCAGACTGTGACAGACATTACCCTCCTACATCAATAGCATGTACTTTTGCTGCATACCAATAAAGAACATTACTTTACTGGAAGTAATTTTTTTCTGATAATAAAGAAGTGATCTTAACATTTAAATTTTACCTTAGTTTCCTTTCCAATGTTTAAAAATTGATTCATGATCCTGACCCCTCAGATTAAAATTGTAGCTAAAAACAATTTGTGTCATTTTCATCAGGTCACAAATACATGTAGTCTCTACTCAATTCCAATACTTTTTTGCGGCTTCAACTGGGGTTGATGAGTAGTTATCTAGTAAATTTAACTAAAATTAGAAAAAATGAGCATTTATATTCCTTGTCCTGAAGCCTTCTTTTCCTTTTATAGGGAGGATATTTAGATTAACATTCAATACCACAATCAACCAGAAGATCAAAGTTTACTAGTAAATAAGAATGTTTCAATTGGCATAATTAGTTAAACTGAATTAGACCACCATTCAAATACACTATTCTATCCAAATTTTGTTGTGATTTAAAATGGTAAAGAAAGAGTATTAAATATTGATAGTCCTAACCTGTTGTAATGAAAGATGGAATTATTAATATTATATTCTAATTAGTTTGTCTTCTTTCTCTCTGTCTCTGTCTCTGCCTCTGTCTCTGGCCCCCTGTCACTCTTTCTCAATCTTTTTTTTCTCTCTGCCCCAAATTCTTCAGAGAAATCAATAAATTCAGCAAGCAATAAATATGCAATAAGTGTCTGATGTATTCCCATTGATAGGGA
The DNA here is from genome assembly GCF_037893015.1 of Macrotis lagotis. Classification (NCBI taxonomy): domain Eukaryota; kingdom Metazoa; phylum Chordata; class Mammalia; order Peramelemorphia; family Peramelidae; genus Macrotis; species Macrotis lagotis. Next base: position 178,125,364 of record NC_133666.1, read on the forward strand.
TATAAAAATGAAAGCAAAAAAATGTTATTTAAGTTTCATTACATATAATATATATATATATATATATAATATGTATATTTGTATACAAAATAGAAAGTAGATATTTTATATGAATGTTTGTGTGTGTATTTACATTTTCTAGATCTAGATCACCAGTACCTAGAAGAATGGAAAATGAAACACAACCTCTGGAAAGCAAAAGTTTTGAGATGCTTATTCTAGGAAAAAAGAGCCATTAAAACAATTACCAATTCCAATGACTGTATGAGGAAGGGTAGTCAGAAGGTGGATCTGTGTGGATTGAGGGTTTTCACAAACCAGTGCAGGGTTCATTAATTAGTGAAGAAATCACATGACTCTGACACAGGAGTTCAAGAAAATCCAAAAAGCCCAATTCACAGGTTACTGCAAAAATATGAGTTAATTCACAAAGTTCATCATCTTACATTCTTAGAAAAGTGACTTACTCCTTTAGACGTATATTATCCCTGTATTTCTTTGATTAATAAATTGGTTTAGAGCATTTTTCTTATGACTATTGATTTAATTGATTTCTTCTTTGTCCAAACAAAACCAATAAAATTAAAATAAAGAAATCATAAGAATGAGGGAAAAAATTGAAATCAAAATGTTCATTTCTCAAATGAGGATACTGAAATAAATTTATAGATAAAAGGAAATTCTCAAATTGATAAATGGTCAAAGAATATGAATAGTTTGTAAAGAAGAAATCAAATGACTATGATAGTAGAAAAAGGAAATGATAAATGTTTTTTTTAGGTTTTTTCAAGGCAAATGGTGTTGTGTCTTGCCAAAGACCACACAGCTAGGTAATTATTAAGTGCCTGAGACTGGATTTGAACCCAGTTACTCCTGACTCCAAGGCCGGTGCTTTATCCACTATGACACCTAACTGCCCAGAAATGATAAATGTTTGAAGCAATGTGGAAAAAATGAGGCACTATAAAAAATATTTAAAAATCTTTACCCCATTGTTGATGCAATTGCAAATTGGTTCAAGTATTCTTTGTTGATAATATACAATAATGAGATAAGGAAGTTTCTGCTCTCAAAAATTTATTGTCTGGTAGAGATTTAAATATTATTAATGAGAATCTTTTAAAAAGACTTGTAAAATAAGTCAATATTCTTAAAATCTGAACACTAGTATCCATAGAAATAGCTAGATAAAATTAGTCATTTATGGTTCTAGAAAACTACAAAATATATTTTGTATCAAATGGTGAGTCATTAAATAGGATGTATTATAAGAGTGTAATACAATATTTCTTAAATATAAGAATTAAAAATGTAAGGAATGCAGAGAAGCATGAGATGATTTATATTAACTAATGCAAACTGATACAAATCAAGGAATCAACTTATGCCTATGTTAAACTTTGATCCCAATCAAAAGTTATGAGAATGCAACTTTGTTCATTCTTAAAGTAAAGGAGGTCAATTATGGATGCTAAAAGTATTGCTGGAATTGATTGATGTTTTTATCTGAACAGTTTCTTTTTTTCCTTTTCTTATTTTTTTTATTTTTTTGCTATAATATATAGAATAAAAAGAGGAGGAACTTTTGGAAATATCAAAAATACCAATTTTTGACTTACAGAAAAATTTCCTAAAACTGTGTTAATCAAAAATAGAATAGATTGTTTTGGGAGTTTAGTGGATTTTTCTAACTTCAAGCAACCTTTAAGCAAAAACTGACCATCATTTCTTAGAAATATATTAGAGTCAAGTCAATAATTATTTAGTGATACTTTACTATGTACCAGAAATTGGGTTCCTGTGATAGAAAGAAAGGCAAAACTAATATCTACTCTTAAGGAGCTTATAGTCTAATGCACAAATAAGAAATGTACAGGATATCTTGGAAATTATCTCAAAGGTAGTCCAGATAGACTGAGTTCCTTTAGTCTCAGAAATTGTAGAATTCTATTAACCCATTCACAATAAAATCTTTCAAGTATTTGAGAGGATTGTTTCATTCCACTTAATTATTTTTATTATTCAGGATAGAATTTCTCTGACCAATAATCACTTGAAAAATATGTACATTATTCCACCCTCTGGGTCTCCTTTTCTGATTAGAATTCCTATGCTAGCATTGTTCTTCTAAAATGTGTCACCTAGGATGAAGTACAATACTATGGGCAAGGTCTTATTAGCATAGCATATATTAGATACATTATCTCTCCTCTTCTGGATTATTCTACCCTTACTATAAATATTGCTAAGAACATAAATATTATTTTTATAATTTATTTTGTTTTGTTTTGTTTTTTTGCTTGTTACATTAGATGTTCTCCACATTCTGGACTCTCATTAATAAGACTTCCTAAATTCTGATGTAAGTAATTTTGTAATTGCATTTTTCTATTATTCAAATATACAGTTGATTTTTTGTAAGAGAATGGGGAGAACATGATATTTAAAATTGTTAAATTTCTACTTAGTGACTTTACAATATATAGTTAATCTTTCTTATTTTTTAAATAGTAGTTCTATTTTTCCTAAATTACTAACTATCCTTTTAGGATGAATATACTCTCCAAATTCCACAAGCATAGCCAGAAAAATCACGGATAAAAATGTTGAACAGGATAATTTTTAGGACAAATTCTTGAGACAGCACATTCTAGACCTCCCTTCCAGGAGCCATTACTTAGTCCATGAGTAAGGTTATTCAAACAGCCTTCAATATACTTAATTCCTCCTCTATTCCACATTCATCCCACTCATTCAAAGTATATCATGAAAGATTTTTTCCCAAAAATATATTACTGAAGTCCAGATATGCTATATATATAGAATATTTTCCTAATTAACTAATCTAATAATTATTTTAAAAGAGAAAAAGAGAGATTAATATAATTGGTTCTTAATAAATTCCTATTGGTTTATAATGTTCACAGTTTCCTTGTATGCCTATAATCTTCTTTTTTGATTTATTATATAAATGTATCATTTTCATGAAGCCCACCAAAACTGTAGTTTCTGCTTTTTATGCCAAGATTAATCAGTCATTTTGATATTTTTTTTTTATATTCTAAAATATTCTGGGATTCCTTAAAGCTTGTATCTAGTTATTAAGCATTCACATCTGCAATAACTTACAAAATTATAATGTCATTTTTGGGGCCTAGGAATTTAAGCTCATTAATAGCATTTGAATTGACACTAATTTGGGGGTTTAATGCCAATAACTTATTTTCATATTATTTCTTTATTTAATATATTTTTTCTAAATTACATTTAAAACCAATTTTAATATTTTTTTCAAATTTTGGGTTTTAAGTTCTCTCTTTTACTTTATCCTTATGCAAAAGCAAGCAATTTGACATAGATTTTACATATATATATATATATATACATACATACATACATATACATATATGAAAGTACATTTCCAGGCAAGTCATAATGTGTAATAAAATACAGATTAAAAAGTAGAAAGAAAATAATGAATAAGATTCATTCTCCATCAGTTTCTTCCTCTGGAGATGGATAGTACCTTTCATCATTAGACTTTCAGATTTTTCTTGGATCATGGTATTGCTGAAAATAAGTTATTCACAGTAGATCATCTTCCAATATTATTATTCCTGTGTAAAATTTTTGTCATTACACATTTATATTTATATTCCTTGATAATTATTATTTATTATTGCTACTAGGAAAAATTTTCTAATTTATATTTAAAGAATGTTCCATATCTTCCACCTGATAGTGAAAACTAAATTATTTTCCCCAAGGTAATATGACAATTTCTATGTGCTTTCAGCACCACTCAAATACTCTGTTTACATTTTAAATGTTAAATGTCCAGATTCATATCTAACCACTGGACCTAGATCGCCCTGGAGGAGAAAGTAAAACTGGTGACATATCACAACAGCCTTTCACTCAAATTCAATTCAAGTGCTTGTCACGGAATCACCTCCATGATTTAATGGTCTTCATTGAGAATTAAGCAGATGTCATTAACACTTTAAATAACTGACATGCTTACTTTATATGGAAAATAGTAAATATCTCATCATGTAATATAATATGGTCAATTTATCAGGGATAAACTAAACATCCTGGGTATAAGCCAGGGAAAACTGAGGCATATTTATACCTTGAAAAAATTTCTAGTTTTTATATATATTAAGAATACAGCATTATTTTCTGCTGTTTTCATGTGAAAATAATTTAAAATGATATTTTATAGGCTATTTTAGGAAATCTGAGAATTTTGAAACATTTTCTAAATTTTTTCAATTAAAGACTGCTTTCTTCAGCAATTAATTATAAAATATAATAGATGATTAGGTAAGCCTCATGTACATTTCAAACTCATACAAATTAGGAGTTGATGATTATGTATCTTCAATTTAAATGTGCAAACCATTCAAAATTCATCAGCAATGATTATCATAATGCTTTGTGTCAATATTCTATTCAAAAAATGACATAATTATTAAAGTTTTAAAAGAGGGAAACAAATTAATCATGAATTATATCCAATCATTCTCTAACGCTACATACAAGTCTTACTTATTCACTTGTAATCATGATTAGATAAAAGTTTCCAGAGGAATTTAGTTTGGAATTTCAAAGTAAAACCTTTTAAAAACCAATGACAGTCAATCTACAGAAAAATCTGATGGTATTGGTTTCTCAAATATAAGGACAGCAAAGGATAAGTTCTGATAGGACTTATCTTTCTGTACATAGTTCCTAATATTGGACTTATGAGATGGAGTAGGTCTGGCTTCCAGGGAATAACCAAGATATTTTCAAAGATTCTCATCATCCATAGTCTGTCTACTAAACAGTTAATTAACTAAACAGTGGTTCTTGGTGAGACAAATAAAGAAGCAGGTAGAATTGACTTCATTACATATCAAAATATAGCAAGAAAATGTTTCATAGGACAATCTATCAATTTGTATATGTTTAATAATTATTTGCAAAGAGAGAAGAATGATTTCATTACAAATGTGAGCTAATAAAAAATGTTAAGAAATATGTTGGGAAACAAAACCTAAATTAAGAAATAAGAGACTTCAAAGATCTGGGAAATATATAAAAAAATTCACAACAATATACTAGGAACACTTCCTTGAAAAAGATTGCACTTAATCATTGCACAATAAAATAATTATAAAAATAAGAAATAGCTAAGAATAAATTAAAACAATTAAGGCTCCATTGTTTTCCAATCATTATAATAAGGACTAAGGATACAAAGAAAGACAAAAGAAATTACTATTTTCAAAAGATTTATAAATACAAATTACAATTTCAAAAGATTTACAATCAAATTTTCAAAAGACAGTATGAAATAAAATACTATACACAAATAGAAGATAAATAAGATCATCAGAGAGATTAAAGACATTGTTTTTTTTTTGCACAAGGTGGAATAATAACTAAGGTTTTAAGGAAGTTAGGACATAGACCCATGATCAGATGAAAAAAATGGAATAATCTCTAAAGACTTTTAATACAATTCACTTCTTCATCAATGGCATTGGAGAAACCACATTCAAATTATTAACATGACAAGCTCTGCTATGCTTTGTAAAAAATAGACATACAACTAAAGAAAATAATGTTGGAAAGAGAAGCTAGATGATAATAAGGATAAATGGAGATCAAGTATGTTGGCACTAGAAGCTTGAAGTCAACCCAGATTAGATTCTCAAAGCAACTGAAAGAGAAGACAACAAAATATGGAAAAAAACAACATTATGTCTCCAAAATTGACCAAAATAGCATTGATCTCTTACCTATATGCTTACTCTCCTATGAATACCAAGCCTTCATGAAAAAAATAAACCTTTTTATTAAAGACATCTGATAATTACGTGAAAAATTTAAATATATAAATAATATCTTTTAATAGTACATCTTTACATCTCATAATTGTCAAAATAGCATAGATTGCACATTTATTGTTTTTAAAATATATTTTTTTAATTTACAGCAAAAATGTACCTTAAAGGTTTTCCTAGGGAAAAAAATGATTTTTCTCATACATAAGCATAAATCATTCTAGACTCCTGAAAGAAGGGATGATGAAGTAGTAGAAATGAGTTTGTTATTCTTTTTCACAATTTCCCTCAACATATTTAGTAAATGATTAAAATGCCAATGAGGCATCATCTCACACCTATCATATAGACCAAGATAAGAAAAAAAGGAAAATGACCAGTGTTGGAGAGCTTGTGGGAGGATTGGGCCATAGATGCATTGCTGTTAGAGTTGCAAAAGGATCCCATCTTTTTGGAGAACAATAGGGAACTATGCCCAAAGAGCAATAAAATTGTTCATACCCTCTGACCCAGTAATTCCAAGTCTAGGATTTTATCCAGAAGAAATTATAAAAAATGGCAAAAGTCCTACATTTTCCAAAATATTCATAACAGCCCTTTTTGTAGTGGCAAGGATTTGTATATTGAGAGAATGTCCATCAATTGGAAAATGACTAATGAGGTTATGGTATCTGAATACTATGGAATACTATTGTAATGTAAGAAACCATAAATGATCAGAATCTAGAGAAGTATGGAATGACTTACAGGATATGCTGTTGAGTGAAGGCAGTAGGACCAAGAGAATAATGTACACATTAACTTCATTGTGAGGTGAACAACCTTGATGGAAACAGCTCTTCTCAACAGTTCAAAGAGCTAAGACAACTGTAATAAACCAGTTATGGATTTACACACACACACACACACACAAAGACAGAGACAGCAATAACCCATCAGAATCTGATGAACACTTTATAAAAAATTCTGTTATGTATCTCTTACCCTTAATCCTAATTCCTCATACCAAAAATAAGTAATCCATAAAGATGTTTATCCATATTTTACATACAATGCTAACTTGAATGTTTTCCACTGAGGGGAGGGGGTTGGGAAGGGAGGGTGGAAGTTAATTTTGTGACTTAAAAATATGTGTGTTGATGTAGATGAAAATAAATTTAAAAAATAAATAAAAACTCAGAACAGGTGAAGAACAGATGTAGTAAATGTACCAGACTGAATCCTGATGGAAAAATTCAGAAAAAAATGACTAATCGAAGTCAACTTTGAGAAATAGATAATGATGTCTAGAGTTTATCTGCCTTCAGAGCACTCCAGCACCCACAGAGAGGCTAAGTTCAGAGAATGAGGAGGTGTCAAGACCCCTAGAGAATATCTCCATACTGATATCAGTACAGGAGACAAATTTGAAGAAATGGCATAGTAATTTACTACCCAATGTAAGATCACAGATCTAGGACAGAATAAGAAGAAAAACTGCCAAGGTAATGTGAGTGTACCAAGAATAAAAGTTCAGAACCAAGAGCAAACATTTAGCTAACCCTGTAGTTTCAAAAGGGTTTCACTTTTAGAAACTATAAGAACTGAGAAAGGGAAAATTAAAAACTCCATGAGACACCAATAAACAATCAGATAAATTCAAAAGAATGAAAAATTATGAAATGTAACATTGGAAAAATAACTGAATTAGAGAACAGATCAAGAAGAATTAATTTATGAATTATTAGATTACTTGGAAGACATGATTTTTAAAATGTCCAGTCATTAAAATTCAAGAAAGTATCAAGGACCATTATCCTTATATCTTATAGAGTGTAAAATTCACCACTCAACTCTGAAAGAGATCCCCAAATGAAAACTCTATTTATATTAGACCTAAAATCCAAGGTTTGTATACGAAGAAAGATATTTTGTGAGTATCCAGAAAGAGACCTTTTAAATGACCACTTAGTAAGGAATAGACTGGCATAGAGAGTAAAAATAAAGGTATAATGCAGGAGAGAACAATAATAGTACAGGATGGCATGGATCCACAGTCAAGGTTACAGATGATTTAGCAGCTTCCATATTAAAGTTATGCAGAGCCTAGAATAACATGTTTCACATATCAAAGAAGCAAGAATTGCAACCAAGAACAATTTATTCAGCAAAACAGAATATAATTCTTCATTATGAATAATGAACATTCTTTTTTTTTAGGTTTTTGCAAGGCAAATGGGGTTAAGTGGCTTGCCCAAGGCCACAAAAGCTAGGTAATTATTAAGTGTCTGAGACCAGATTTGAACCCAGGTACTCCTGACTCCAGGGCCGGTGCTTTATCCACTGCGCCACCTAGCCGCCCCAATAATGAACATTCTTGATGAAAAGACAAGAACAGAATAGAAAGTGTTATATTAAAACAAAATAAAAATGAAAAGAAATCAATTGGGTATTTTTAAGGTTAAAATGTCTTTATGGAAGTTGAAACAATACTTAAGAACTTTTTTTTAGGCAATCATTTTGAGGTGATTTCAAAAAATGAAGGAGCAAGAAAGCATGATTGGAAGAAGGGGGAACATACAAGATTTGGGAAATTTATCTCACATAAAAGAGGTGAATGAATAAGAGTTTTATAGTTGAAGGGAAAATGAGGTAGGCATCAAATGCTTGAACCTTACTCTCACTGGAATTGTTTCACAAAGGGAACAATATATTCACAAATACATACACACAAACACACACTCACACATACACATACACACACATACACACACACAATTAATTTGATATAGAAATCTAACCAAACAGGGAAATAAAAAGGAAGCGATAAGAGAAATGGAGAGGCAAAAAAAGGGAGGGTAAATTTAGGAAGGCTGTTATCAAAAAAAAAATACTTTTGAGTATACATAGGTTAAAAGGAAAGAGAAGGATAAGCACAACAAAAGAAAAGGGAAATACACAGATAATACTCATTACTATAAAGGTGAATGAAATGATTTCATCCATAAACATGATAAACATGAAGCAGATAGATAGCACCATAGATTAGAGAGAATAGAACAATATATTGTTTATAAGTAATGCATTTGAAACAAACAAAAAATTTCACACATATTTAAAATACATGACTGTTGCAGAATCTATGTTTCTCAAGTAAGAAAGATAGGGATAGCATTCATGATTTCAGATGAAATAAATGCAATGACATAATTAAAATAAATGATTAAGGAAACTATATTTTTCTAAGAGACCATAGAAAATGATGTAATAAAAATACAACACAGTTCTCTGAAAAATACCTCATTTCTCACTTATATAGTGAAATAAGTCAAATTTGTAAAATAAGTACTATTGATACATGACCAAATCATATGAATGAACAATTTTCAGAATATAAAGTTAATGTTCTCTATAGTTACATAAAAATGCTTGAAATACTTATTGATCAGAGAAAGGCAAATTAAAATTATACAGAGGTATCCCATAACACCTATCAGAATGGCTAATATGACAGAAAAGAAAATGGACAAATATAGAGCATTTTGGAAATGTAGAAAGATGCAAATGCAGAAAAATCACTAAGTTCATTAGCACTTAGATGGAGTTGCAAACTTATTCATCCATTCTGGAGGGGTAAAAAAATGCAACTATGCTCAAAATCCTATGAAACTGAATTCCCTTTGGCCCAGAAATACCACTAGTAAGTTCCATCAATCAAGTAGATTTTTTGAAAAAAATAAGTGACCAATTCATACAAAAGAATTTATAACAGATCTTTGTGTGGTGGTAAGGAATTGAAAATTGAGGGACTGTCCATTTAATTGGGTAGTGACTGAACAAGTTGTAATTTATGACTGGGATGGAATGCTATTATACTGTAAGAAATAACAAGAAGCCTGCCTTCAGAAAAATCTGGGAAATCATCAATGAACTGCTGCAAAGTGAAGTTGGCAGAAACAGGAGAACATTGTACACAGTAATATTGTGTAATTGATTATGAATGACTGCTATTGTGATCAAAGCAATGATCCAAGACAGTTTCAAAGAACTTAGTATGAGAAATGTCATCCAGCTCCAGAAAAAGTACTGAGGATGATTGAAAAGTGAAACTTATATGTCTAATTTGCCAATGTTTTGCATGTTATTAGCCTAATATTTCCTACCTTCTCAATCAAGATGAGAGAGAGACATGGGAAATTAATACAGTGATGTCAAAATAAATAACTAAATGAATAAATGCATAAAAATAGAATTGAAAAAATATGAATAATTAATAATATACAATATGATAAATATCTACTTATATGAAATACAATTACATAATGTAATATAAATAAAAATAAAATAAATGAAAAAATGGTAAAATTGTAAAGAGAAAAAAAGGAATTTTGTTTATCTGTGATTTTCAAAGTCCTTTTCTGTGACTCAGAGCTACTTTATAACCTAATAAATATTTTGAGGAGCCTCCCAAGATTGTTTGTATATGTACAAGCTATCTAAAATATTTGCTAAGTTATTCATTGAAATATGATGATATTAGTTTTTTGGGGCTATTTTGTTTTCCCTTTTGTTTGTTTTGCTTTTTGTTATACTTCATGGACTCCTGAAAACATTACAGTATTTGCAGGTAGTACCTATATCACAATTTGAGAGTCATTAGTCATTACTTTATCTATTAAAGGAATGTTATGCATGGATTAGCTGTTCCATTTTTATTGATATTGCTTTTATTATTTTATTTATTTTTTATTTTCAGCCATTAAGCACAGGTATATTTTTAAGTTACAGCGTTTCTTTCCATGCTCCCTTCCCACTCCCCTGTCCTCAGTGGTGAAGAGACACGTTAGTATTGTACATACATATTTTTGATAAACATGTCTATAGATTAGTTATTTTCAGTATAAGGAATTAGTGTTAAGGGAAAGAGATACAAAAGAAATAATTTTTATAAAGTGTTCATCAGATTCTGAAGGGTTTGTGAGTGTATGTGTGTGTGTGTGCATGTTTGTGTGTATGTATACAGCTCCATCTTGCCAACAAAAATCATCTAGATTAAAAGGAAGAGGCTAGTCAGAGAGAGTATAAGGTATGTAGAGTACATGTGCTCCACCAAAATCAGCACAATATTGAGATTTACAAAAAGGGTTACAGCATGTTGGTTGTATCTTATATGGAAGATTTATTGAAGAACATATTCAAAATTCAAAATAGATAAGAAAGCATGTATGGGCTGTCTCTTGTAATACATAATAGAATATGCTTATATGTGTCAAAGTATAATAAGTATCTCAAAACTGTATCCCTGGTAAAAAGATTAATTTCTTCAGAGGGTACTCATCCTTCATTTCTCACCTTTACCATTAGGTAAGATGTCAAGATTCCTGTTTATCCCCCCCCCCCCCATTAATTGCAAATTCAGGAAGACAATGATCAGCATGGGAGAAGTCTTGTCTTGACAGGAAGAAATCAGAATTCCTCATGTCAAAGAAACATTTTGAGGAATTAAATATTGTGTAATTTTCATTGCATTGTCAGGTCACAAAGGAGGCTGACAATTTCCCCTCTCCTTTGTTTTATTAACAATTATTTTTCCTCTTTCTCAGTGTGGTGAATTTGGTCATTGTCTTAATGAGCACCACCTGGAGGTTAGAAGCACAAAACAGAGAATAAAACTTTAATGTCTAACCTATATTTTCTGTCAATTTTATGTTTAAAATTATAGGGGTAATCATTTGGGGACTTCAGGGCTCAGAAGTGATTATGAAATAAACAGACTTTTAATGATAACACCATGAGAAGAGATCCTTAGAAAGCTAGGGCACATTTTGAGCCTGGTACAATATAATGGTTTTATCTGAAAGTGAGTCTTCCTGTAGTTTGGAACTGTCATCTTGTTTCAAATTGAAATTTCTTTGGTATTTTTCCTGTGGTTTTAGAGAATTCTTGCCTCTTCGTGATAACTGTTTGACCAGTGGGTGTCTCTGACTGGCCCTCTAGGAGGAGATCTTATTGTGGAATCATCTTATTGGTAAATGTCTCAGATTGTCTCTCCCATAAGGGATCTTGTTTTGCTACTCTCATTGATGAGTATATCTGACTGTTCCTCTAGTAGAAGGATCTTATTCTGGAATCTTTTCATAAGTCCATTGTTTGTACTGTATATTTTTGCTGTCTGGAGTATTATTTTTCTTTCAGCATTTGCTTTGTGTATAGTTATTGTTGTCTAGTTGGTTGTGGTATTTGATCATGGGACAATCTAAACATATGTATACGGATTCGGTAGAAAGGACACCTGTTGTCTGCATGAGCTAACATTGACTTTACTTATCATATATATTGTCAACATTGTTATTGACTAACAAGTGATGAGCCTAAATTATTTTCGTTGTGATGAGGATACTTCAAAAGGGCAAAGTTGGACTATCTTAAAACTTAAAAAAGTAATGTAAAAAACTAATAAAATATCGAATCAGGAATGGGAATCTTCCTATAACTGGTTTGGTGAAATATTGCAAAGTGCATAACATTGAAATTTCTTCACTCAAGATCATAAAATAGATTTCAGCCCCAAATGTAATTTTTTTCTCCCATAACAGCCCCTTCCTCTGAGGAAGTTGACTGCTTGTTCTAAATTGTGCCCTATTTCCTATTCACTGATTTATGTTTATCTTTCTTTTCTATCCTTTCTATCCTAACATTCCCTTACAGAGCAAGTGGAATCATCAAAACTCACTTTTCTCCCCTCTCCAAAAGTTCCTGCTTGTTTTTGTCCTTAGCTTTTAACCCTCTCCTTCTGCTAAATACTGGTTTTTGAGGGGTCCATCCCATCTGTAAACTTGAATCCCACATTTATCCTGGTAAAGTCCCCAAACTTCCCCCTATCCTACTCTCCCTAGTCCCCAGGAAATCTTGGCCTCTCAATCTATCTCCTCTGACTGAAAGTCCTCCTCAGTTATCACCGATTTTTCCTTCTCCTTTTCCTTCTACCTCTGCTCTTCCCTCCTTCCACTTCTCCTTTATCTTCTACTCCTCTCTTTCCTCTTTCTTCTCTTTATACCTTAGTTCCCCTTATTCTTCTATTTCCTTTCCTCCTTATTTTTCCCTACTTCTTTTTCTTCTATTTCATGTTCTTATTTTTCTACTGCTTTTTCTCCTTCTCTAATTCTGAAATATCCTAGTTTCAGTGAGGTTGCACACTCCACATAAGAGCTCAAATCCAAGCCCTATTGGGATTTGCTATTTTTAAAGTAATTAATATATCTTTTGGGGGTATATATGCCCTTATTTCATTCCAACAACAGATGGAGAAGGCTAGGTCATATCTGATATCAAACTTGGTACTATTCCACAATATAAATTCAAGCTTTGAGAAAGAGGTAAATTGCAAATATTGGAAAAAAATTTCCTGAAATTCATCCAGATTCAATATGTTTTAATGATCAATTACTTTTACTTAATAATAAATTACTTTTCAATACTATAACCCAAGGATTCCAGACATATGCCAGTTAAACATATTTTTAGTTGGAAAGGGGGAAGTTAAGAATTGGTTTAGGAAGGCAAATGAGGAATTTCAGGAGGCAGATTGGATATCTTGTACAGATCAGCAAAGGCCCTATCAAGATGTAAGAGCTCTGTGGGATAGGTTTATGGAAGCTCTTGATTAGTGAACTTTTGAAAAATCGAAAATGTTATTCAATGACAAGATGAAATAGCATTTCAATTTTTGATCATTTAGCAAAAACTTTTTTTTGGAATTTTATTTAAGGAGCAATAGGGTTAAATGACTTGCCCAAGGTCATAAAGCTAGGCCATTATTATTTGCCTGAGCTCAGATTTGAACTCTGGCTCTCCTGACTCTAGGACTGATGCTCTATCTACCGTACCACCTAGCTTTTGATGCAAATTCTGGCTTAGTTCATGATCAGGAAGAGGGCAGATTCAGTTTCTCTCTTCATTTGTTTACAACCTCCAACCTTCTCTGTCATGGAAATTACCCAGACAGATTGGAAATCTAAGCATCCTGAGTTCATAGCTGAATTAGTTGCTCAACTAGCAGAGACTTTATCAATTCAATTATAGGAAGATATTCTAAAGGAAAAGGAGTCAAGGTCAAAGAAAGTTAAAGTTTATACTATGCAACTTAAGCAATTGACAGCTCCTAACCAAAATCCACTTCTTACTGGAAATGAATCTGAAAATTACTGGAAGAATCCAGGACATTAGAGATATATTGGAAAGTCTCAAAATATTGAACAGAAATAAAAACCAGGAATTGAAAAACCCTTGTCCAAACTTCCGAGTTGTTCCAAAGTAGATTTGTAGATTTCAGTTCCTATTTGTTCATCTTTGCCCATCTTCCAACTAGGAGAGGTGCCCATAGTGATTGAAGGTCACCTCATCTCTGCTCTGGTGAACATAGATGCTACTCAATCTGTTCTGGATCCTGGCAAAATCCCCTCCTCTTTTACTCAAAGTAAGGAAAACATGTTAGTGATGGGGTGTCTCAGAAGATTTTCCAACTATTTAAACGTTCTCTCTCTGAATTTTGGGACAAGAACATTTCAACATAATTTATAACTAGTTTCTAAGGCTTCTTGTCACCTTCTTGGTCATGATATTCTATTCTTTTCATCTGTTGTGCTTAGTTTCACAACCATTCTGTTCAACTATATTATTATTCTCCGTCCACATAGTCTACAGTAGCCCTGTTTCTGCTGCCCCAACCCGAGGGGAGAGAGACACGGTCCCTTTACAAGGCCCACTCTGGTAATGGGTCATGATCATGGAGTCATTAGGCATATCACTATAAACATCTCATTTAAGGTCCAGGTTGATGCCTCATGTCCTCTCCTATGCATTGTTCAGTATCCACTTCTTCCCAATGCTGATGAGGGATTGATTATCGCATGTATCTCCTCATGCAACATTCCCCCTTTTTCCCAGTAAATAAAGCTAGCAATAAAGACTGGAGGCTGTGTAGATGATTACTATGCTATTAATGTCCTTGTCTAGCTTTGCTCTCCGATGGTGCTGTAGCAGTAACTTTTCTGCTAGGGCCTGCCTAAAGCTCTGGCTTGCTAAGAGAGGAAACAAGTCATGTATTGGTACCATTATCTCGAATATCTTTTGGACAGAAAAAGAGTATGGCTCTGAGTTCAATGGCATGAAAATCAATTAATCTCTGCCTAAATCCTTCCATATAGATGATTCTTTCTCAAAGTTGATCTTTATAAAATGATACTTCTAGGGATCCAAGTAGTGGTTCTTTTACCAAACTGAGGGAGATAATTGATTTCAAGAAACCCTTTTCCCCCTCACCCTACATCAAGGGATGTTTTTCAGGTGTGGCACATTACTTTCACAGTCACTTCCTCCACTGTGAATGGAACTATTGTTTAATCAATGCCTAATCTTCATTATGTTCCTGAGAGAATTCCCACAACTGTGATGCCATAAGAACTCATTGTTGCTGAACCCTGCCCACAGTTATGCCAATACATTCCCAATGTGCTTTCTTGTTTCTGCTGTCATCATAAGGAAGAGTGTTTTGACTGCTACAAAATGGCAAGTGTTATTACTTCATGATATATATATATATATATATATATATATATATATATATATATATATATATATGATCCTTTCTCAAGAGATGACTAACAAGAATGATCACCTGTCAAGAACAGTTAAAAGATCTAAAGATTGAAATTTGGTCTCTTGCTGGAGGGATCTTGTTAAACCAGTTGACTTTGGAAGCACTACTTGCATCTGAGGAAGAGGTCTAAGCTTTCCTCAATGAGTAATGATGTTTTTATGTCAATAAACCCTACCAAATACTGGACCGTCCAGATAAGCTTTGGTCTCATGCTTGTCAGTGGAGAAAGCAAATCTCAGACTGCCCTTTCAGCACCCTTCCCTGGGGCATAGGCCTTTTGATAATCTTCTGGTGTGCTGGCTATCTTTGCCCATTTGGTTGGGGGGTTTGAGTAGGGTTGACCGTAGACCAAAAATGTTCTGCTAACCTGCTGATAAAGTTAATCATATCTGAAGACATTGTCCATCAAATGGTAGAAATGGGAGCCTCCTGGACAAACAAGGAATATTTGAATGAGCTTCCTTTCTTGTCTCCTGAAGAAGAAAGATCTTTTAGTCTGCAGAGTGGTGCTCTTTGATCAAGAGGTGATTGATACAATTTTGTAACTGTAGTCTTGTATTTTAAAATAGAGTAATACACATTTTGGGTTTCCAATTTATTTCTTAACATAAGCTGGGGTTATCATAATAACATTTAAAAAAAATTAGGTTTTTGCAAGGCAATGGGGTTAAGTGGCTTGCCCAAGGCCACACAGATAGGTAATTATTAAGTGTCTGAGGCCGGATTTAAACTCAGGTACTCCTAACTCCAGGGCCGGTGCTCTATCCACTGAGCCACCTCACTACCCCATTTAAAAATATTTTGATCCTCATTTATTTCCTCTTTTATTTCTGTGATAATCCCTAGACATCATCATTATATTTATTACATCTGAAATTTAGAAAATCTGTATAAATTTAAAATTCAACTTAAGATGTTCTAATGATTTTGAAAGGATTCTGAAGCAAAGTTGTGTTGGTCATGTTTTATTCAATCATGAATAATAACAGTATATTATTTGAACAGTGTTTTATATAATTTGTTTGTATATTCAATTTTTATTTTATTTATAAATCTCAAATCTTTTGTTCTTTGTTTTAAAGCTAAATCAACTATGCAACAAGCATAAAATAATTCGTGATACTCTTGCTGTGCCAATGTGACATTATCATCAATGTTTGATCTTTGTGAGCTCAACTAAAGTTCTTACTATTTTAAATTTGCTATTTAAGATCCTTTGGAACTGTTAAATTGACATTATTCTGACTACAGGAAAGATTGGGTAAGGAATGCTGTTGGGTCAGTATTCTACTGATGTCAGTAACTCTACAGGATTTTTCGCCTGTATTCTATAGCTGACAGGCTCATTGCAAGAGGTTAAAAGAGTTGCTATTTAGCAAGTTCTGGAGTTGGGTTCTTCTGTACTCAGTTTTCCAAAAGGGAATTCTGGAAATGTATCACTTCACAGACTTAGAATCAGGATCAAGTCATTTGGTCATCATCATAGCCTGACCTGAAAACTTCCATTTGAATAAATGAAGAAAATTTTCTTTTTCTTACATTTCTGAGGATCTTTATAGTAAATTTCTATTTTCATGTGAGGTGATTAATATTAAAGTCAGGAATAGAAACTTATGCCATGTTTTGATAACCAGTTAGGCTAATATATGTAACTTTGACAGTTGCTAACAAACCACATTTTTTCTATAGTCTATTTTTAATTATATTAAAAAGTGAAATACATTTTCTGTTAAGATTTTTTATTTATTTTAAATATTAGCAAAATGTTAAAACTTTTATTTTAAAACACTTAATGGATATATTCTTTTAAAGTGGAAGTGATGGTCAAATATATATATGTTGCAAACTCAATTCAGTAGCTCTTTAAAGAATTCATTTTTGCAGTGGCATCCTCATTTTTATGAAAGTTTATTGTGATCAGTAGAATAGCATGCTAAAATGGGGGGGGGAAGAATTATTAAAATGAATAAATAATGTAAAAAACAAAGCTAGTTTGCTTATCAAAATTTTCTATTTATAAATAAGGCAACTTATTAGCAACTTCCTCCCTTTGGATCGCTGAAACTTTCCCCTTGACTGTAAATGTTTTGTTCATCCTTTTTCCTCATTTCACTCATACACATACTTTATATTTGATTTACACCCATTCTTCTAGGAATCCTAGGTTTCCCAGTGATGCTATCTCTCCCTCCAATATGCTCCTCACATTTATTTTCTTTCTACACCTCTTTATTTGATCTATAGTTGACATAATGGTATAATCTTTGATCAAAATGGGAAAAATGTCAAGTACAATAAGTTTCTCAAAACTGTATTACTGATGAAAAGAATGATTCTTTAAGAGATTACTCAGTCACCTTTGCCACTAGATAAGAACCAAAGACTTTCCCTTAGGCTAATTACAAACTCAGAATAATGCTTGAAGACTTGTGCTTCCAGGACAAGATAACAATTCATCAAAGAGTCTTCCAGGATCAATTTGAGCAACTTATTATTGGGTACCCTTTATTGTTATGGCACAAAAGAGTTTAATATTTACTCCCTATCATTTATTTTTGGAGAAATATTTTCCATTTCTCCCAGTTCAAGTGTGATTACCTCTAATCATAGATAAGCAGCCAAACCCTGAAAATAATGCTGCAATGATTAATCTACAATTTCTTAGTATTACTTTTAGCCCTATATTTTTTAAAGTTCTTACAGTTTTAGGATTTACAAATTATTTTACTAATCCAGTGAAAAAAATTGATGTTTCAAAGAATTTTGGCATCATAGGCACTAGTTCCTTAAGATTTCAGATCATTGATGTGAAGATCTGACTTACTATCCTTTTGGACCTCCCATGACACCTAACATTTAATATATATTCACTGCTCAAAAACTGAGTTTTGGAATATTAAGTCTATTAGAAAATCGAAATGCTTCTCAGCAATTCAATAATTTTGGGAGACATTTTGGTTTCTCAGTAGACAGAGTGTCGATTATAGAGTCAGGAAGACCTGATTTAAATACCTGCTTCAGGCACTTAGCTGTGTGACCCATAAAAAAATTATTTCCATTCAACCCAATATCCTTATTTATAAAATAAGGAAAATTATAGATACTACTTAATAGGATTTTTGTAAGCAAAAAATTAGTAAGTTACTTCTTTGTTTCTTTTAGGAGTTGACAAAAACTTAGGGCTCTAGTAGATTATTTAATTATTATTATTATTATTTATTGGTCTTTGTATTGAATGTCATATGTATTTTGGTTAATTTCTCTTTTTTTCTAAATGATACAGTAAAAAAATGATTTACAAATTTTTAAAAGAAAGGTCCTTAGTAACTCATAGTATTTTCACCTGTGTTTCTAAATGTATAAATGTAATACTATAATTTAATAAACGATAGTGTGAAATTTATATGTCTATCATTCATTAGCATTAAATTGGACTTCTGCCACTGTAAATTCCCATAATTTCATGGAATCGATTTCCCCTGAGGAAAAAAAAAATCAAGGGAAGGGGAAAATAATAATAACAACACGCAAGCTCAGCTTTTGTTTTCAATCCACACGGTTTCATTTTCAAAAGCTACAAAAGCCTCATTTGCAATTTATAACATTTTTCACAAAGACCAAAATGCACCAGAATGTCAAAATCAGAGGTGTTTTATGTTTTCCCAGGCTGATTTATTTTCACCTATGGCAACAATTTCTCTACAAAATGTATTGAACCTTAAATAAATGAAATAGTTTATTGTAGATGGCAGTGCATTCCCAGTTCCTAATCAACTATTTCAAAAGGAGTTCTAAATGATAAGCATCCTGAGTACCTTAGATGAAATAAGAGCAGATCCTGAATTCAAATAACAGCTGGATATGACACAGATTTTTAATCAAATGTAATGAGATCAGATCCTAACTCTATCATTTACTATATTCAGAGTCAGGTAGGTGGCATAGTAGATAGAATCAAATCCAGCCTCAAATAGCTATTGTCACTTTTGAAGCAACTACTATTGTTAATTTTCCTACTCTGTATAATGGAGCTAATAATAGAACTTAACATTCATAATTTTGATAAGGATAAAATGAGATGACCTTTGTTAATCTCACTGTTAATCTTAAATATGATATTTTTATAATTATTTGTTAAATTAATACTATTAACTGTGTGATCTTGAGAAAGTTACTTAACCTTTTTAGTTCTAATTTCCCTCATCTACAAAGGAGAATGTTGGATTAGGTGATCTCCATGGTACCTCTGAGGTATAATTTTTGTTTGTCCTTCATTTTCAAAAAAGACCACTTCTTGAGGGAGGTGTTACAATGACATGCTCATGAACTGATTTCAAGGGGAAGAGATGTCTAAAGTTACCAGCCTCACTTTCTCTTCCAGGAATGGGTTCAGTGACCAGATATGGATCAGGATGATTGGAGATGACTCTAGAAGCAGTGGGAAAACTTAGCGTTTTTAAGGGAAATATTTTAACTGATCTCAGTTTGACTGAGAATGTACATGAGATGAGAAAGAAATGAAACAAAGAATGACCTAGGTTACATAGTTAAAAAAAATAAAACTATCCAGGAGGGGAAGTGTTTCTGGTCAAAATAGAAACAATTGCTATTTACATTCACTTTTATCCAATCAGGACCTAAACAATGAGCAAGGGGGAAT